>NW_026876275.1:0-19505 GCF_032173495.1 Musca vetustissima
TCAACATCTAATTTAAAACGCTCGTCTCAAGTTCACGCCAATTTTTGCACAGATAACAACACAATTCTTCTACGAACAGCGCTAGTTCAAATCGAACACAGGGGCGAAATATTTACATTAAGAATATTGATTGATCCTGGATCACAAAGAACTTTCCTATCAGAAAGGATTCGAAATTTATTGCAAATTCCCACCTCTCAAGGTTATTTCGAAATTACTGGTGTTGGTGGCCAGAAACAGACTTCCAAAAAGGAGTGTGAATTAATTATTGTCGCCCCGAAACATAATATGCGATTTTCTATAACAGCAATCGTATTACCTAAAGTAGTCAAATCTCTTCCCTCTGCCACTTTTGAAGTTACTAACCCTCAGGATCTAGCAGATATCGATTTAGCTGATCCATCATTTAACAAGTCGTCTCAAATCGATCTCATTTTGGGCAATGATTCTGAAAGATTTATAAACCTAGAGGGTATTAAAAAGAATATATGTGGCAATGCATCTGCTTATAACACAATATTCGGTTGGGTGCTAAGTGGCCCAATCCAAGTTGAACAAGTTCATTCGTTCACATCTCGAATAGTCGAATCTGAAAATTTTTTAATAAGCAATTTGCTAAGAAAATTTTGGGGACAGGAAGAGGTTCCTCGTACTCCACCCGCCTCAGTCTCAGATGAATTTTGTGAAGAATTCTACAAAAAAACCACAACACGAACTGCTGATGGTCGTTATATGGTCCGATTGCCTTTTAAAAAGGAATTTTCCGATACATTGTTTCTTGGCTCTTCAAGGTACACAGCCTTAGCCCAATATACGCGCCTGGAAAAAACCATGTCAAGTAATAATGAATTAGCAACTGAATATAACGCAGTTTTAAATGAATATTTGTCATTAGATCACATGGAAGAAACCTCGTCTTATGAATTATGCATAGAAGGCAAATACTTATCCTTTTATCTCCCACACCATGCAGTTGTTCGACCAGAACATAAAAGCACAAAAGTACGAGTAGTTTTCAACGCATCTCGAAAATCAAAGTCAGGTTTTTCTCTTAACGATGTCCTTCATACAGGACCCACTCTCCAAACAGACTTAACGTCAGTAATACTTAATTGGCGAAAATATCCTTACGTCTTCAGCGGAGACATCCAAAAAATGTATAGACAAATTCTTATACATCCACACTATAGATCATTTCAGAGAATTTTCTTTCGAACCAGTCCCGAAGATATGGTCAAAGATTACAACTTAAAAACTGTCACATTCGGTGTAAATTGCGCACCGTTCCTCGCTATACGCACGCTATTGCAATTATCAGAAGACTCGAAAAATGAATATCCTAACGTCCATCAAATAATTCAGAGAGAAACATACGTTGACGATGTTCTAACTGGAGGTTTCACGGTGGAAGAAGCAATAAATAATCAGAAAGATCTTATTTCGGTTCTTAGTAGTACAGGTTTTCCTCTCAAAAAGTTTACGGCAAACGACAAAAATCTTCTCTCGACACTCTCTTCTGAAGATCTTTATGACTCTGAATTTCTGAGCTTACAAGAAAATAGTTCGACTAAAACACTTGGTATTAAATGGAATGCATTAACAGACACTTTTTCGTATCACATTGGAGTAGCGAGATCTAATCAAACTATGACTAAACGTCAAGTACTTTCTGCTGTTGCTCAGCTCTTCGATCCCGCTGGGTGGATAGCACCGTTAATAATTCGCACGAAAGTTTTAATGCAGCAGCTCTGGTTAGAAGGTATTGACTGGGATGACAACATCAGTACCGAATCAGAACAAAAATGGAATAATTTGTTGACAGATTTGCAAGATATTGATACAATTTCAATTCCACGATGGATTCAGTATCGTCCTCAAAACAAAATAGAAATTCATGGCTTCTCTGACGCTTCTCAATCTGCAATTTGTGCGTCCATATACATTCGTTGTCAAACGAGAGAAAATGTAGTATTTTCTAATCTGCTCGTCGCTAAAAGTAAAGTAGCTCCATTACAGCCAGTTTGTCTACCCAGATTGGAGCTTAACGGCGCTGTTCTACTCGCAAAATTAGTTAACTATGTAGTATCGACGTTCGACTTCAAGTTTGAAACCATAAATTTATGGACAGATTCCTCGATAGTGTTAGGATGGCTATCAAAACCCCCTTGGTCCTGGGAAACATTCGTAGCGAATAGAACTGCTCAGATTCTGGAGTCAGTTCCAAGCGCCTGTTGGCGTCATGTGCCTACCCACGGTAATCCTGCCGATTTAGGGACTAGAGGTTGTAAACCTCAGGATCTTCAACCTGATTCAGTGTGGTTTCATGGTCCACATTGGCGTGTACATCCCTCAACAGAATGGCCGAAAAGGGATTTTATTGGCCCCCCTAATTTAGGTAAAAGAACAAAAATACAAGCAATATGCGATTTTCTATAACAGCAATCGTATTACCTAAAGTAGTCAAATCTCTTCCCTCTGCCACTTTTGAAGTAACTAACCCTCATGATCTAGCAGATATCGATTTAGCTGATCCATCATTTAACAAGTCGTCTCAAATCGATCTCATTTTGGGCAATGATTCTGAAAGATTTATAAACCTAGAGGGTATTAAAAAGAATATATGTGGCAATGCATCTGCTTATAACACAATATTCGGTTGGGTGCTAAGTGGCCCAATCCAAGTTGAACAAGTTCATTCGTTCACATCTCGAATAGTCGAATCTGAAAATTTTTTAATAAGCAATTTGCTAAGAAAATTTTGGGAACAGGAAGAGGTTCCTCGTACTCCACCCGTCTCAGTCTCAGATGAATTTTGTGAAGAATTCTACAAAAAAACCACAACACGAACTGCTGATGGTCGTTATATGGTCCGATTGCCTTTTAAAAATGAATTTTCCTATACATTGTTTCTTGGCTCTTCAAGGTACACAGCCTTAGCCCAATATACGCGCCTGGAAAAAACCATGTCAAGTAATAATGAATTAGCAACTGAATATAACGCAGTTTTAAATGAATATTTGTCATTAGATCACATGGAAGAAACCTCGTCTCATGAATTATGCATAGAAGGCAAATACTTATCCTTTTATCTCCCACACCATGCAGTTGTTCGACCAGAACATAAAAGCACAAAAGTACCAGTAGTTTTCAACGCATCTCGAAAATCAAAGTCAGGTTTTTCTCTTAACGATGTCCTTCATACAGGACCCACTCTCCAAACAGACTTAACGTCAGTAATACTTAATTGGCGAAAATATCCTTACGTCTTCAGCGGAGACATCCAAAAAATGTATAGACAAATTCTTATACATCCACACTATAGATCATTTCAGAGAATTCTCTTTCGAACCAGTCCCGAAGATATGGTCAAAGATTACAACTTAAAAACTGTCACATTCGGTGTAAATTGCGCACCGTTCCTCGCTATACGCACGCTATTGCAATTATCAGAAGACTCGAAAAATGAATATCCTAACCATCAAATAATTCAGAGAGAAACATACGTTGACGATGTTCTAACTGGAGGTTTCACGGTGGAAGAAGCAATAAATAATCAGAAAGATCTTATTTCGGTTCTTAGTAGTGCAGGTTTTCCTCTCAAAAAGTTTACGGCAAACGACAAAAATCTTCTCTCGACACTCTCTTCTGAAGATCTTTATGACTCTGAATTTCTGAGCTTACAAGAAAATAGTTCGACTAAACCACTTGGTATTAAATGGAATGCATTAACAGACACTTTTTCGTATCACATTGGAGTAGCGAGATCTAATCAAACTATGACTAAACGTCAAGTACTTTCTGCTGTTGCTCAGCTCTTCGATCCCGCTGGGTGGATAGCACCGTTAATAATTCGCACGAAAGTTTTAATGCAGCAGCTCTGGTTAGAAGGTATTGACTGGGATGACAACATCAGTACCGAATCAGAACAAAAATGGAATAATTTGTTGACAGATTTGCAAGATATTGATACAATTTCAATTCCACGATGGATTCAGTATCGTCCTCAAAACAAAATAGAAATTCATGGCTTCTCTGACGCTTCTCAATCTGCAATTTGTGCGTGCATATACATTCGTTGTCAAACGAGAGAAAATGTAGTATTTTCTAATCTGCTCGTCGCTAAAAGTAAAATAGCTCCATTACAGCCAGTTTGTCTACCCAGATTGGAGCTTAACGGCGCTGTTGTGCTCGCAAAATTAGTTAACTATGTAGTATCGACGTTCGACTTCAAGTTTGAAACCATAAATTTATGGACAGATTCCTCGATAGTGTTAGGTTGGCTATCAAAACCCCCTTGGTCCTGGGAAACATTCGTAGCGAATAGAACTGCTCAGATTCTGGAGTCAGTTCCAAGCGCCTGTTGGCGTCATGTGCCTACCCACGATAATCCTGCCGATTTAGGGACTAGAGGTTGTAAACCTCAGGATCTTCAACCTGATTCAGTGTGGTTTCATGGTCCACATTGGCTTGTACATCCCTCAACAGAATGGCCGAAAAGGGATTTTATTGGCCCCCCTAATTTAGGTGAAAGAAAAAAAATACAAGCAATGGTTGCGCTGGAAACTAAAGAGGAAGAAGATTCCGACATTTTGAGACCGTTTTCTACGTACAAACGTGCGTTAAAGGTTTTTGCTTATATTGGCCGGTTTTATCAAAATAGCACAAGCAAACGGCGCAATTTTTCAAAAGTATCCGACGAAAAGTTATCGCACTCCGATTTCGCCTTAGCTAAAAATCGCCTCATATTTTACTATCAACGAAAATTTTATGAAGAAGAATACAAGTGTCTGGAATGCAACATGGAAATATCGACAAACAGCTCCCTAAAGTCTCTTAACCCGTTTTTGGATGAAAAAGGGATAATGAGAGTTAACGGCCGGCTAGCTAATTCTTCCTTGCCATACAATGAACGGTTCCCAATAATTATTCCTAACAAATCCAGATTTTGTCGGTTATATCTAGAGCATTTGCACCTTTGTCTGGCTCACGCTGATTGTAATTTAATGTGTAGAATGGTTCAAACGGAATTCTACATTTCTCGTCTCAAACCAAAAGTTAAAAGCATCATTCACAAATGCAAAATCTGTCTCATCTACAAGCAAAAGTGTTGTTCGCAAATTATGGCTCCATTACCACCTGAACGGTGTACTTTGACTCCCCCTTTTCACATCACAGGTATAGATTTTGCAGGCCCGTTCGAATTAAAAAGTTCTATTTTGCGTCAATCGCCCATACTTAAAGGCTATGTATTCGTCTGCTTTACCACGAAAGCTATTCATTTAGAGCCCTTTTCCGAATTGTCAACGATCGCCTTTGAGGCTGCACTGGCTCGGTTCGTTGGGAGGCGAGGACTACCCTCTCGGATAGTATCTGATAATGGTAAAAATTTCCTGGGTGCTAGTCGACGACTGGCAAGAGAGTTTTGCGTATTTCTAAAATCCACCGCTCAAGACGTTTCAGACAAGTATGCTGCTTATGGCTTCGAATAGAAGTTTATTCCACCCCATGCTCCACATATGGGTGGGTTATGGGAATCAGCTGTGAAAAGCTTCAAGCACCACTTTAAACGAATTGCCGGTGCTCACCGGTTTACTTTTGAACAGTTTTCAACAGTATTAGCAAGAATCGAGGGAGTTCTAAATTCGCGTCCTATATCTGCTATATCTGAAGATCCCTCCGATTTCACCGCCTTGACTCCTGGACATTTTCTTCGAGGTTCTCCGATTATGGCGTTACCAGAACCTAGTAATCAAAACTTGTCTATCATAAATAGGTGGCTCAGATTGAAGGCAATTCATCAACAATTTTCCGTCAGGTGGAAAGAAGACTATTTAAAGTCACTACAAAAACGTTACAAATGGAGACGTTCAACTCCTAATCTTAAAGTCGGTGATTTAGTCGTGGTTATGGATGATTTGTTGCCTCCTAGCGAATGGAGGCTTGGTAGAATCACGAATACACATAGCGGATCAGATACGCAGGTCAGAGTAGTGGAAGTAAGGACTGCTTCTGGCACCAAATGTGTTGTCTGCAACCAGCGGCACTCCTTGCGTTTCTGCCAGCAGTTCATTATGATGCGGGTTCCAGCGAGGCGAAACGTCATCCGAAAATTTAAATACTGCCTGAACTGCTTGGCCAAGAGTCACACGGTACGAGACTGCCACTCGAAGGACGTCTGCCGTAAATGTGGTTATCAACATCACACCATGCTGCACCCTGAATCGCAGGGAAACTTTTGGCCAAATGTGCATGGTCGACTGGCACTGCCCAGCGGAGAAGAGAGCCCATCCCGGGAGCTGGTTCCGCGCAGAACCTCTCCGAATCCTGCATCGCAGCGGAACAACCGACGACCAAATCGTCAACATCGACCACCACAGCAACAACGACCACAATCGTCCCATCAACCCCAGCGTCGGCAGTCACGCAATAACTCCCAAAACTACTCCCGTCGCCGCTACCGTCAGCACCAGAGTGTCAATATTCGAAGCGTGGTAATGCCCAACCAACGTCTCCTTTCACAGGCCATAAAATCTCTGGCGTCTGTGCTGTGTGTCTCCACATCCGTTGCACAGGTGCAAGGCCGGGGCCATGGACAAATTCGCTGAATTCGCCACATTTATAAAATGAATACCCTTAGTTTAAGAATTGAACTACTGAATTATTGTGAATTGTATCAAAACAAATTGCACTAGGTTAAGTAAAATGAATTGTACCCGTAGTTTAAGTACTCTCGTTAAGTTAATCTCTTTTTAACGAATCTGCTCTAAAGCGCCGCTTACCCAGTCAAATGACACTTATCATTAAGTCACTCTTGTAACTGACTCGCACTGGCTATGAGGAATAATTCATCAAGCTAAAATCTATCATACAGTCCACTCAGCACTGTTGGGATATCTCGTGCATTATTTATCGCTCTCTGGTTATTTACCTCCAGCGGAATCCCAGCAACACAAACCCATAAACAACTACAGCATTTTTTCACCAGAATTCTTTGGCAAATGCCTCAACTAAAACGCAACTAATGTCTCAACTAAAACTTCAAATGGTAATAGTTTGAATGATGTGCTCTATGTCGGTCCGACTCTCCAATTAGGTTTAGTTCTAATCATTCTGAGATGGAGAGTATTCAAATATGTTTTCACTTGCGATATTACCCAAATGTATCGCCAAATTTTAGTAGATTCAGCTCACACACCTCTTCACCGTATTCTTTTCCGGGATTCTCCCGACAAACCAATTCAAGATTTCGAGCTGAAGACGGTGACTTTTGGTGTCAACTGTGCGCCATATTTGGCTATCCGTACTTTGTTGCAGTTAGCAGATGACACCGAAGACAAATTTCATCTTGCAGCACATATCCTGCGTAAATGCATGTACGTTGACGACGTACTAAATGGGTACCACAATTTAGAGCGCATTTTTCTAGATATCAGTTAATACGTGTCCTATCTTCGGCCAAATTTGAATTTCGGAAATGGACTTTTAATGACCGTTCTATACTAGAATGTCTTCCAGCTGAACACTTTATCGACACTTAACTTCTCGATTTTGTTGAATACAACAGTTCAAAGCCTCTCGGCATTCGTTGGAATACTCAATTAGATGTATGTTATTTTAATGTAAAACCACTTACTAAAAAAATCCACCTTCACTAAACGGGAAGTGTTTTCTACTCTTGCCAAATTGTTTGATCCTATTGGGTTGTTAGGCCCTGTTTTAATTGTAGCTAAGATTATAATGCAACGTATTTGGTTAGATCACATCGATTGGGATGATTCTCTTCCGTCTACGACGGATGGTGCTTGTCAGAAATTCGTTGAGACGTACCAGGACGTCAATTATATTCAAATTACTCGATGGGTTAATTATGTTCCTGATTGCTCCTCAGAACTTCATATTTTTTCTGATGCCTCAGAGAAGGCATATCATTTATTGTCTTGTAAAGCTAAAGTAGCTCCTATCAAGTCTATTTCTCTCCCACGCCTAGAGTTGTGTGGTGCGGTCTTGGCCTCTGAACTCTTTACAGCCATTACCGCTGAGATTGATATACAATTTTCAAAAACATACTTTTGGACCGATTCCACGATCGTTCCATCTTGGTTGAAGAAAATTCCTTCCTCATGGTCAACTTTTGTTGCGAATAGGATCTCCAGAATACAGGACAACGATGGTCAAAATGTTTGGCATCATGTATCTTCCGAAGATAATCCTGCTGATTTGGGAAGTCGCGGACTTACACCCACTGAATTGGATTCTTCTCAAATTTGGTGGCACGGACGAAATTGGCTTCGTTTAAAAAAATCTGAATGGAAGTTGCGCGACTTGTCCGCTCTTGATACGGATGTAGAAATTCGTGCAATTAGAAGTCACTTGTCATACTTTGAAAATTTCGTTGATGTTTTAGTTAATTTTTCGTCGTTAGATAAGGCTATACGAGTGTATCATTCACTTTTAGATTTTTTTCCCAAAATACGTCCTACTACTCAACATATCGTTCAAGGACAAGCCCCTACGAGCTTCGATCTAAAAAAATTTAAAATAAGGGTAATTGTTTTGGCTAAAAAAGCGTATTATGCCGCTGAATATAATAGTTTATCTAACAATAGGCCCTTAAATTTAAGAAGTTCGATTTTGCACTTAAACCCCTTTCTGGATGATGTAACACCTACATAATCCAGAAAGGAGTTTAAGTGCAGAATCGAAATGCGACTAAATGGACGTTTAGTTCGGTCACCTACTCAGAACGACATCCTATTTTGCTTCCCTACAATTGCAAATTTGCTTGTTGAAAAAATTCTTTTAATTTCCATTCATGGAAATAATGTTGCGTCTGGTGCGCAGTGAATACTGGATTCCCATATTAACTTCATTCATTCTAAAGTAATTAGTAATTGTAAACCTTGCTTTTTAGAAAAGAAAAAGTCTTGTACACAGATTATGGCTGCTCTTCCTGCCGAACGAACAACCACAACGCGACCCTTTGACCTTAAATCTTTTACTGGTCGCTACTGTAAAATTACTAAAGGTTATGTTTATGTATTTGTTTGCTTTTCTACAAAAGCAATAAATTTAGAGGTTACCTCAGATTTGTCTACGACAACATTTTTAGCAGCATTTCACAGGTTCATTTCGCGACGCGGATGTCCCAAGACTGTGTTCTCTGACCACGGCACAAATTTCGTAGGTGCTTCTCGAGAATTTGAGCGTGACATCAAATCTGTTGTTCATGAAAGTCGCGACAGGATACGTTCCGCATATCAGTATCAAAAGCATTCATGGAAGTTCATCCCAGACTGACTCCAGCTCATTTTTTGGTCGGTTCTCCTATTTATCCCCTCCGGAGACGTTAATACAAGAATCTCTCTTGCATAGAAGAATCTCCCAATCGGTATAGAAAACTTAAAGCGCTAACTCATCAGTTCTGCTTACGGTGGAAAGAAGAGAATTTAAAAAGTCTTCATTAACGCTATAAATGGAAATTTCCACTGCGCGATATACAAACGGACGATTTAGTGGTAATTCGACATGAACAATTACCTCCAATATCATGAAAATTAGGTCGGGTCATTAATGTACAGACGGTCGCGTTCGTGTCGCCAACGCAAAAACTGAAAATAGCATTGTGAGACGTCCGGTGGTTAAGCTGGTCGCTTTGACCAATTAGATTTTTGTGTTCACTTTCTCGCCATCTTTATTTTTTTCTCGTAGAATGGAAAATCAAAAATATATGTTCGCTACTCTTCCTGACTATGAGGAAGACATCCCCATGCCAGATGAGGAAAGAGATGTCGAAGATTTGGTTTTGGTTCCCCTAACGGATATTGAACTTGCTCCAAACCAATGCACTGGTATCGAATCTGAAACTATTAGTATTGAACATGCCCTCGCACTTTGTGCTGCTGTTATTCATCCTGAGGCAGTGATGCAGCCCATGGCCGGGATGTCCTCTGTGTCATCCACTCCTCGACGGGAAGTTGCACCGGGTAGTGCTGAAGGACGCTCAGACGGCAAAGTACCAGTGGCGACGCCGAAATCAACTGCGGGCTCAACGGATTCCGGTAAGCGTCGTTGTAAGTACTGTCCACAAAATCACCACATACGACAATGCGGGCGGTTTGAGAGTCTCAGCCTGGACAGGAGAATTCGAGCTGTGGTCAAGTACTCAATATGTGCTAATTGTTTGAATTACGACCACGTGCTCCTAACTTCCCCAACTAAATAACAATGGTGCGGCTAATTCTTCAAGTAACAACAAACATCCGTCCGCAAAGAAAACTCCGTCTGCTTCTTCTTAAAAACTAGGATTAACTGTTATGGTATATAAATAGAGACAATATGGAGTTATAACTGTAAACGCCACGCCTTAAGTACATAGTTCATATAATTTGTGAAGCTAATTTTTAAATTAGTGGAGTAGAACAAAAAAGTTAAAAAGTTTCGTCCTAATTCATTATGTTTGAGTTGTGAAAAGGATGTTCTTCAACGTGTAAAAAATTAGCTGCGGAGACTTGCGGACCAAAAAGTTATTTACGTTTTTTAGTCACTACCTTATTAAAAAATATGACATATTCACGAAATAGTTAGAAGTTAAGGATCGCATATGTTATGCATACCTTTAAAAATATTTTTGAGGGTCAAATGGGAAGGAGAGGGACTGATTCAAAACATAGAAATCATACAATATTTTTGCATAAAATTTGCAGTTAATTGGAAAAGAATGGTTTCAGAAGCGGAGATATAGTCGAATTAGTATAAAAATTTGGCTTTTTTATGGTTGCTTTTGAATTAGATTTGATCAGCTTGAAGATTATACTAATTTAACGCATTATTTAGTCCTTCTTTAGGAAAATTATAGTATAAAGTCAGGCAACGCACTTGCATAACCTTTCTGGAAAGTTCATACAGAAAATGTTACGTACATGGCATTGGAGATAGTACTGTACCTTTGGATGCAACAAGATGCTATCAAGTCGTGCCACAAAATAATTAGGAGCAACCCGAATATTTGGAAGAGCATAGTCAAATAAGGATTTTATTCAATATTTTATATAACAATCCGACCCTGTTATATCCTAGAACAGTCATAAAATAAAGGCCAGAAATGATAACATCGATGATACGATATCGTACATTTGGGAAGACATTATTTAATTTATTCCTGATGTGTGTTCTGAAAATCTGATGAGTGATAAAACAATAATGCATGTAATAAATAAAGTCTATGAAACATTTTGTTATTAATAAAAATAACAATACAAATATAGTGGTAAATAGTGGAATAGTGATTTTATGGTATAGAATAGTTACTTATTCATGAATATAATTACTTATTAAGGGTCCTTTGTATTGTGAGCGTCTGAAACGTCAATCACCAACTAAATTGCAACACTTATTACTGTCTCCGTCCCAATTTTAAGTAAACGGTCAACTTTCATCGAATCTGGCTGTCAATGTCTTTGTGGACCTAAGTAGATAAAAATTACCAATTTTGGTTGACATTAGTTGAAAATTAAATATTTGTTGCCAAAAATTTTAAAATTCTCAAGACCTACTATATGGGAGGTATACTGAATCTTGGTCCGATCTTTTTTGTTATTTGCTTTCCAGACATAAGTAGATAAAAATTGCCAATTTTTATTGAATTTGGTTGAAAATTTAAGATGTTATAGATCAAAAAGGGTATAATTTTCAAGACCTACTATATTTATTTACATCATTATAAGTAGAAAACGTATATCTAAATACGAAATACTTAAAAATATATTCAATTATAATTGGCTCCCCAGCCATAACCACTAAAACAAAAGAGCGTAAATGAAATCCATAATAAGCAAAAACAAGCAAAAAAAAAACAAGTACGAATAAAATATGTGTAAATGAAATATATATTAAATTAAAAAAAGAAAATATAATTTTCTGTATATGAAAATATATGTAAAAAACACACAGTTCATAAAAAGCACACCAGATATTATGAATAAGTTAGAATAGTTGACAGAATATTAAATGCGATTATCAGGACTACGTAAATATTGCAATAGCTTCAAACGAAAAGCATGATTGAGAAAATATTCTCAGTTCAATGGGCAAATAGTTCCACAATAGAGCAACACGTACAACATAGGACTTTTCAAAGGCGGAATTGTATATCCTAGGTATAAATACTTGAAGATTTCTCGTTGAGACAGAGAACATGAACATGTTTCTTAACAATTACGCAGAACTCTTGCAGAAACAAAACCTTTAAAATTTAACCCCAGAAAATGTACAACATAATCAGATATGTGAACTCGAGATCTGATATTATAAATAAATCGAGCAATAGAATTAACAACTCGTTTGATCTTAATGTATGATCAGTTGTACCCGAAATAACCTCCAATCCGTAAATGATTTGGGGCATCAAGAGGGCATGAGCAACTCGTCCTTTGACCCACGATAGAAGAAACAGGTTAGTAGAATATAACCTACGAATAGCTTATCATCAACTACTAAACCCAACATTTTATGACTGCTTACAAAGTTAACTCTGTTGCTACAAAGATAGACGTTAAGGTCCATTTAGTGACAACCAAACATTAAAACTCTCGTTTTTAATGGATTGAAATGGATTTTCTAATGACCATTGTTCAAACCGTGAAAGACAGTGATTAATTTGACGTTCAAAAGATACTGCATTCATTTCATTATCACAGAGCAGAAGAAAAACGTCATCAGCAAATAATAGCGGTGTACAATTGACATCACCAAAACACTGCGTCAGACTATTAACATACATAATGAAAAGTAAAAGACCCAAAACTGATGCCTGTGCTACGCCGCAAGGGAGCAAAATCGTGTCAGAGGATGTTCCATTACAAACAACAAATTGGGATATACCAGATAAATAAGACAAATTTAGTTTACATGCTGTTAATGAAAAAATGAACTCATATATCAACTTCCTGATTAACGTAGAATGGAAAATCGAGTCGAATGCCACATTTACTGTATTTTTGCAAAGATTCATATTTTTCCTTATCGTATCAGTCAGGCAAAGTAACAGACTTGTTGTATTATGGTTCTTGCGAAAAGCAAATTTGCCGTTGGAAATGTATCTGTTAACATATATAAGTATCTGGCCCCTCATAATATGTTCACATACTTTCGACAGCACAGGGAGAATTGATATGGGCCTAAGACTATCAGCACGAGCTATTTTCCACGATTGGGGAAAGGTGGACGACATTAAAATTGAATTTATTTCTTTTTTGCGAATGGCGGGCACGATAACTCAAAAACTATTAACCCAATGGAATGAATGATAGTCTTGATAGTAATTTAGCTCTGACTCCAGCTCATTTTTTGGTCGGTTCTCCTATTTATTCCCTCCGGAGCCGTTAATACAAGAATCTCTCTTGCATAGAAGAATCTCCCAATCGGTATAGAAAACTTAAAGCGCTAACTCATCAGTTCTGCTTACGGTGGAAAGAAGAGAATTTAAAAAGTCTTCATTAACGCTATAAATGGAAATTTCCGCTGCGCGATATACAAACGGACGATTTAGTGGTAATTCGACATAAACAATTACCTCCAATATCATGAAATTAGACGGTCGCGTTCGTGTCGCCAACGCAAAAACTGAAAATAGCATTGTGAGGCGTCCGGTGGTTAAGCTGGTCGCTTTGACCAATTAGATTTTTGTGTTCACTTTCGCGCTATCTTTATGTTTTTTCTCGTAGAATGGAAAATCGCTACTCTTCCTGACTATGAGGAAGACATCCCCATGTCAGATGAGGAAAGAGATATCGAAGATGTGGTTTTGGTTCCCCTAACGGATGTTGAACTTGCTCCAAACCAATGCACTGGTATCGAATCTGAAACTATTAGTATTGAGCCTGCCCTCGCACATTGTGCTGCTGTTATTCATACTGAGGCAATGATGCAGCCCATGGCCGGGATGTCCTCTGTGTCATCCACTCCTCGACGGGAAATTGCACCGGGTAGTGCTGAAGGACGCTCTGACGGCAAAGTACCAGTGGCGACGCCGAAATCAACTGCGGGCTCAACGGATTCCGGTAAGCATCGTTGTAAGTACTGTCCACAAAATCACCACATTCGACAATACGGGCGGGTTGAGAGTCTCAGCCTGGACAGGAGAATTCGAGCTGTGGTCAAGTACTCAATATGTGCTAATTGTTTGAACTACGACCACGTGCTCCGTGATTGCCGTAAGGATTCAAGCTGTAAGCAATGCAAGGGGCAAGCATAACACACTGCTCCATCCTTCTGCCCATCTTCCCTAACAAAATAACAATGGTGCGGCTAGTTCTTCAAGTAACAACAAACGTCCGTCCGCAAAGAAAACTCCGTCTGCTTCTTCTTAAAAACTAGGATTAACTGTTATGGTATATAAATAGAGACAATATGGAGTTATAACTGTAAACGCCACGCCTTAAGTACATAGTTCATATAATTTGTGAAGCTAATTTTTAAATTAGTGGAGTAGAACAAAAAAGTTAAAAAGTTTCGTCCTAATTCATTATGTTTGAGTTGTGAAAAGGATGTTCTTCAACGTGTAAAAAATTAGCTGCGGAGACTTGCGGACCAAAAAGTTATTTACGTTTTTTAGTCACTACCTTATTAAAAAATATGACATATTCACGAAATAGTTAGAAGTTAAGGATCGCATATGTTATGCATACCTTTAAAAATATTTTTGAGGGTCAAATGGGAAGGAGAAGGACTGATTCAAAACATAGAAATCATACAATATTTTTGCATAAAATTTGCAGTTAATTGGAAAAGAATGGTTTCAGAAGCGGAGATATAGTCGAATTAGTATAAAAATTTGGCTTTTTTATGGTTGCTTTTGAATTAGATTTGATCAGCTTGAAGATTATACTAATTTAACGCATTATTTAGTCCTTCTTTAGGAAAATTATAGTATAAAGTCAGGCAACGCACTTGCATAACCTTTCTGGAAAGTTCATACAGAAAATGTTACGTACATGGCATTGGAGATAGTACTGTACCTTTGGATGCAACAAGATGCTATCAAGTCGTGCCACAAAATAATTAGGAGCAACCCGAATATTTGGAAGAGCATAGTCAAATAAGGATTTTATTCAATATTTTATATAACAATCCGACCCTGTTATATCCTAGAACAGTCATAAAATAAAGGCCAGAAATTATAACATCGATGATACGATATCGTACATTTAGGAAGACATTATTTAATTTATTCCTGATGTATGTTCTGAAAATCTGATGAGTGATAAAACAATAATGTATGTAATAACTAAAGTCTATGAAACATTTTGTTATTAATAAAAATAACAATACAAATATAGTGGTAAATAGTGGAATAGTGATTTTATGGTATAGAATAGTTACTTATTTAGGAATATAATTACTTATTAAGGGTCCTTTGTATTGTGAGCGTCTGAAACGTCAATCAACAACTAAATTGCAACACTTATTACTGTCTCCGTCCCAATTTTAAGTAAACGGTCAATTTTCATCGAATCTGGCAGAATATTAACGATTTTTAGGCACAAAAAGCGGATTTTTCAAAACACTTTATATGGGAGGTATACCAAATCTTGGTCCGATCTATTCAGTTTTTTGTCAATTGCTTTATGGACCTAAGTAGATAAAAATTATCAATTTTGGTTGACTTTAGTTGAAAATTAAATAGTTGTTGCCAATAATTTTAAAATTCTCAAGACCCACTATATGGGAGGTATACTAAATCTTGGTCCGATCTTTTTTGTTATTTGCTTTCCAGACATAAGTAGATAAAAATTGCCAATTTTCATTCAATTTGGTTGAAAATTAAAAATTTTATACACCAAAAAGTGTATAATTCTCAAGACCTACTATATTTATTTATTAAACTCATTTTTTATACCCTCCTCACCGAAATATTCATTTCCGACCCTATAAAGTATATATATTCTTGATCAGGGTAAAATTCTAAGACGATCTAGCCATGTCCGTATGTCTGTCCGTCCATCCGTCTGTTGTAATCACGCTATCTTCCGAAGGAATTGAGATAGGGTGCTGAAATTTTGCATTGGGTTGACTTTTGTCTGCAGGCAGGTCAAGTTCGAAGATGGAATATATCGGTCCACGTTTAAGCATAGCTCCCATATAAGAGTAACCCCCAATTTTCGGTATTTTGGAGTTCTTTAGCGAGTTTTTCAACCGAATTCGCTGAAATTTGGTACATTGTGTTCTTATTGGGTGCTAAATGTCTCCACAGAAAATTATAAATATAGGTCCACTTTTTCTGGTAGCCCCCATATAACGGTACCTCTTAATTTTCAGTATTTTGGGGGGTTTGTTCGTATTTTTCCACCGACTTGGCTGTAATTTAGTACTTTGAATTCTTAATAGGTTTCAAATCACTCCACAAAAAATTATGTATATAGGTCCATTTTTTCTGGTATATAAGGGTACCCCAAATTTTCCATATTTTGGGGTTCTTGAGCGTGTTTTTCAACCGAATCCGCTGTAATTTGGTACATTGGGTTCTTATTGGGTACCAAACATTTTCCACTAAAAATTATAAATATAAGTCCTGTTTTTCTGGTTGCTCCCATATAAAGGTACCCCCAAATTTCGGCATTTTGAGGTTCTTGAGCGCGTTTTTCAACCGAAATCCCTGAAATTTTGTATTTTGTAGCCGTATATGGAAACACATCTCCCTACACAAATTATTAATAGTCAACCCCTTTTAGGCGTAGTCCCCATATAACCCCATTTTTATACCCTCCACCATAGTATGGAGGGTATATTAATTTTGTCATTCCGTTTGTAACTCACCGAAATATTCATTTCCAACCCTATAAAGTATATATATTCTTGATCAGGGTAAAATTCTAAGACGATCTAGCCATGTCCGTCCGTCTGTTGTAATCACGCTATCTTCCGAAGGAATTGAGATAGGGTGCTGAAATTTTGCATAGGGTTGTCTTTTGTCTGCAGGCAGGTCAAGTTCGAAGATGGGATATATCGTTTAAGCATAGCTCCCATATAAGGGTACCCCCCAATTTTCGGTATTTTGGGGTTCTTGAGCGCGTTTTTCAACCGAATTCGCTGAAATTTGGTACGTTGTGTTCTTATTGGGTGCTAAATGTCTCCACAAAAATTATAAATATAGGTCCACTTTTTCTGGTAGCCCCCATATAACGGTACCTCTTAATTTTCAGTATTTTGGGGGTTTTTGGTCGTATTTTTCCACCGAATTGGCTGTAATTTAGTACTTTGAGTTCTTAATAGGTTTCAAATCACACCACAAAAAATTATGAATATAGGTCCTTTTGTTCTTATAGACCCCCATATAAGGGTACCCCAAATTTTCGGTATTTTGGGGTTCTTAAGCGCGTTTTTCAACCGAACTCGCTAAAATTTGGTGCATTGGGTTCTTATTGGGTACCAAATATTTCCATTAAAAATTATAAATAAAATTATTATAAAAGCATGGACCGATATTCGGCCGAACTTAACGCTTTTTCACTTGTTAATACTAAAGCCTCAAAGGCCAATAAATGGAATTAATATAACACATCATTCTAAGTAGAAAATATTCTCAGTTCAATGGGCAAATAGTTCCACAATAGAGCAACACGTACAACATAGGACTTTTCAAAGGCGGAAGTGTATATCCTAGGTATAAATACTTGAAGATTTCTCGTTGAGACAGAGAACATGAACATGTTTCTTAACAATTACGCAGATCTCTTGCAGAAACAAAACCTTTAAAATTTAACCCCAGAAAATGTACAACATAATCAGATATGTGAACTCGAGATCTGATATTATAAATAAATCGAGCAATAGAATTAACAACTCGTTTGATCTTAATGTATGATCAGTTGTACCCGAAATAACCTCCAATCCGTAAATGATTTGGGGCATCAAGAGGGCATGAGCAACTCGTCCTTTGACCCACGATAGAAGAAACAGGTTAGTAGAATATAACCTACGAATAGCTTATCATCAACTACTAAACCCAACATTTTATGACTGCTTACAAAGTTAACTCTGTTGCTACAAAGATAGACGTTAAGGTCCATTTAGTGACAACCAAACATTAAAACTCTCGTTTTTAATGGATTGAAATGGATTTTCTAATGACCATTGTTCAAACCGTGAAAGACAGTGATTAATTTGACGTTCAAAAGATACTGCATTCATTTCATTATCACAGAGCAGAACAAAAACGTCATCAGCAAATAATAGCGGTGTACAATTGACATCACCAAAACACTGCGTCAGACTATTAACATACATAATGAAAAGTAAAAGACCCAAAACTGATGCCTGTGCTACGCCGCAAGGGAGCAAAATCGTGTCAGAGGATGTTCCATTACAAACAACAAATTGGGATATACCAGATAAATAAGACAAATTTAGTTTACATGCTGTTAATGAAAAAATGAACTCATATATCAGCTTCCTGATTAACGTATTTTTGCAAAGATTCATATTTTTCCTTATCGTATCAGTCAGGCAAAGTAACAGACTTGTTGTATTATGGTTCTTGCGAAAAGCAAATTTGCCGTTGGAAATGTATCTGTTAACATATATAAGTATCTGGCCCCTCATAATATGTTCACATACTTTCGACAGCACAGGGAGAATTGATATGGGCCTAAGACTATCAGGACTATCAGCACGAGCTATTTTCCACGATTGGGGAAAGGTGGACGACATTAAAATTGAATTTATTTCTCTTTTGCGAATGGCGGGCACGATAACTCAAAAACTAATAACCCAATCGAATGAATGATAGTCTTGATAGTAATTTAGCTCTGACTCCAGCTCATATTTTGGTCGGTTCTCCTATTTATCCCCTCCGGAGACGTTAAAACAAGAATCTCCCTTGCATAGAAGAATCTCCCAATCGGTATAGAAAACTTAAAGCGCTAACTCATCAGTTCTGCTTACGGTGGAAAGAAGAGAATTTAAAAAGTCTTCATTAACGCTATAAATGGAAATTTCCGCTGCGCGATATACAAACGGACGATTTAGTGGTAATTCGACATAAACAATTACCTCCAATATCATGAAATTAGACGGTCGCGTTCGTGTCGCCAACGCAAAAACTGAAAATAGCATTGTGAGGCGTCCGGTGGTTAAGCTGGTCGCTTTGACCAATTAGATTTTTGTGTTCACTTTCGCGCTATCTTTATGTTTTTTCTCGTAGAATGGAAAATCGCTACTCTTCCTGACTATGAGGAAGACATCCCCATGTCAGATGAGGAAAGAGATATCGAAGATGTGGTTTTGGTTCCCCTAACGGATGTTGAACTTGCTCCAAACCAATGCACTGGTATCGAATCTGAAACTATTAGTATTGAGCCTGCCCTCGCACATTGTGCTGCTGTTATTCATACTGAGGCAATGATGCAGCCCATGGCCGGGATGTCCTCTGTGTCATCCAGACGGCAAAGTACCAGTGGCGACGCCGAAATCAACTGCGGGCTCAACGGATTCCGGTAAGCATCGTTGTA
>NW_026876276.1:0-19244 GCF_032173495.1 Musca vetustissima
TTGTTGATGGCTTAAAATGGCTTGTATGGGCCTTGAAAAAATATTCTTTAAAAATTCCACGCCTTGAATAAGCCTTGAAAAAATATTCTTTAAAAAATCCAAACCATGGATAAGCGCTGAAAAAATATTCTTTAAAAAATCCACGCCTTGTATAGGCCTTGAAAAAATTGATTCCTTAAAAAATCCACACCTTGTATAGGCCTTGAAAAAATATTCTTTAAAAAATCCACGCCTTGTATAGGCCTTGAAAAAATATTCTTTAAAAAATCCACACCTTGTATAGGCCTTGAAAAAATATTCTTTAAAAAATCCACGACTTGTTGATGGCTTGAAAAAAATATTCTTTAAAAAATCCACGTCTTGTTGATGGCTTGAAAAAAATCCACGACTTGTTGATGGCTTGAAAAAAATATTCTTTAAAAAATCCACGCCTTGTGCAGATCGGTTGAAAAAATATTCTTTAAAAAATCCACGCCTTGTGCAGATCGGTTGAAAAAATATTCTTTAAAAAATCCACGCATTGTTGATAGCTTGAAAAAATATTCTTTAAAAAATCCACGCCTTGTGCAGATCGGTTGAAAAAATATTCTTTAAAAAATCCACGCATTGTTGATGGCTTGAAAAAATATTCTTTAAAAAATCCACGCCTTGTTAATGGCTTGAAAAAATATTCTATAAAAAATCCACGCCTTGTATGGGCCTTGAAAAAATATTCTTTAAAAAATCCACGCCTTGTTGATGGCTTGAAAAAATATTCTTTAACAAATCCACGACTTGTTGATGGCTTGAAAAAATATTTTTTAAAAAATCCACGTCTTGTTGATGGCTTGGAAAAAATATTCTTTAAAAAATCCACGTCTTTGGTAGACCTTTAAAAAATCCACACCTTGTGCAGATCGGTTGAAAAAATATTCTTTAAAAAATCCACGACTTGTTGATGGCTTGAAAAAAATATTCTTTAAAAAATCCACGCTTGAAAAAATATTCATTAAAAAATCCACGCTTGAAAAAATATTCATTAAAAAATCCACGCCTTGTTGATAGCTTGAAAAAATATTCTTTAAAAAATCCACGCCTTGTTGATGGTTTGAAAAAATATTCTTTAAAAAATCCACGACTTGTTGATGGCTTAAAATGGCTTGTATGGGCCTTGAAAAAATATTCTTTAAAAAATCCACGCCTTGTATAGGCCTTGAAAAAATATTCTTTAAAAAATCCACGCCTTGTATAGGCCTTGAAAAAATATTCTTTAAAAAATCCACGCCTTGTTGATGGCTTGAGAAAATATTCTTTAAAAAATCCACGCCTTGTTGATAGCTTGAAAAAATATTCTTTAAAAAATCCATGCCTTGTTGATGGCTTGAAAAAATATTCTTTAAAAAATCTACGCCTTGTATAGGCCTTGAAAAAATATTCTTTAAAAAATCCACGCCTTGTATAGGCCTTGAAAAAATATTCTTTGAAAAATCCACGCCTTGTATAGGCCTTGAAAAAATATTCTTTAAAAAATCCACGCCTTGTATAGGCATTGAAAAAATATTCTTTAAAAAATCCACACCTTGTATGGGCCTTGAAAAAATATTCTTTAAAAAATCCACGCCTTGTTGATGGCTTGAAAAAATATTCATTAAAAAACCCACGCCTTGTTGATAGCTTGAAAAAATATTCTTTAAAAAATCCACGCCTTGTTGATGGCTTGAAAAAATATTCTTTAAAAAATCCACGACTTGTTGATGGCTTAAAATGGCTTGTATGGGCCTTGAAAAAATATTCTTTAAAAAATCCACGCCTTGTTGATGGCTTGAAAAAATATTCTTTAAAAAATCCACGACTTGTTGATGGCTTAAAATGGCTTGTATGGGCCTTGAAAAAATATTCTTTAAAAAATCCACGCCTTGTATAGGCCTTGAAAAAATATTCTTTGAAAAATCGACGTCTTGTTGATGGCTTGGAAAAAATATTCTTTAAAAAATCCACGTCTTGTTGATGGCTTGGAAAAAATATTCTTTAAAAAATCCTTGTTGATGGCTTGGAAAAAATATTCTTTAAAAAATCCACGTCTTGTTGATGGCTTGGAAAAAATATTCTTTAAAAAATCCACACCTTGTGCAGATCGGTTGAAAAAATATTCTTTAAAAAATCCACGACTTGTTGATGGCTTGAAAAAAATATTCTTTAAAAAATCCACGCATTGTTGATAGCTTGAAAAAATATTCATTAAAAAATCCACGCCTTGTTGATAGCTTGAAAAAATATTCTTTAAAAAATCCACGCCTTGTTGATGGTTTGAAAAAATATTCTTTAAAAAATCCATGACTTGTTGATGGCTTAAAATGGCTTGTATGGGCCTTGAAAAAATATTCTTTAAAAAATCCACGCCTTGTATAGGCCTTGAAAAAATATTCTTTAAAAAATCCACACCTTGTATAGGCCTTGAAAAAATATTCTTTAAAAAATCCACGCCTTGTATAGGCCTTGAAAAAATATTCTTTAAAAAATCCACACCTTGTATAGGCCTTGAAAAAATATTCTTTAAAAAATCCACGCCTTGTATAGGCCTTGAAAAAATATTCTTTAAAAAATCCACACCTTGTATAGGCCTTGAAAAAATATTCTTTAAAAAATCCACGTCTTGTTGATGGCTTGGAAAAAATATTCTTTAAAAAATCCACGTCTTGTTGATGGCTTGAAAAAAATCCACGACTTGTTGATGGCTTGAAAAAAATATTCTTTAAAAAATCCACGCATTGTTGATAGCTTGAAAAAATATTCTTTAAAAAATCCACGCCTTGTGCAGATCGGTTGAAAAAATATTCTTTAAAAAATCCACGCATTGTTGATAGCTTGAAAAAAATATTCTTTAAAAAATCCACGCATTGTTGATAGCTTGAAAAAATATTCTTTAAAAAATCCACGCCTTGTGCAGATCGGTTGAAAAAATATTCTTTAAAAAATCCACGCATTGTTGATAGCTTGAAAAAATATTCTTTAAAAAATCCACGCCTTGTGCAGATCGGTTGAAAAAATATTCTTTAAAAAATCCACGCATTGTTGATGGCTTGAAAAAATATTCTTTAAAAAATCCACGCCTTGTTGATGGCTTGAAAAAATATTCTATAAAAAATCCACGCCTTGTATGGGCCTTGAAAAAATATTCTTTAAAAAATCCACGCCTTGTTGATGGCTTGAAAAAATATTCTTTAACAAATCCACGACTTGTTGATGGCTTGAAAAAATATTCTTTAAAAAATCCACGCCTTGTTGATGGCTTGAAAAAATATTCTTTAAAAAATCCACGACTTGTATAGGCCTTGAAAAAATATTCTTTAAAAAATCCACGTCTTGTGAGGACTTGAAAAAAATATTCCTTAAAAAATCCACGTCTTGTGGATGGCTTGAAAAAAATATTCTTTAAAAAATCCACGTCTTGTTGATGGCTTGAAAAAAATATTCTTTAAAAAATCCACGTCTTGTTGATGGCTTGAAAAAAATATTCTTTAAAAAATCCACGACTTGTTGATGGCTTGAAAAAAATATTCTTTAAAAAATCCACGCATTGTTGATAGCTTGAAAAAATATTCTTTAAAAAATCCACGCCTTGTTGATGGCTTGAAAAAATATTATTTAAAAAATTCACGCCTTGTTGATGGCTTGAAAAAAATATTCTTTAAAAAATCCACGCCTTGTATAGGCCTTGAAAAAATATTATTTAAAAAATCCACGCCTTGTTGATGGCTTGAAAAAATATTATTTAAAAAATTCACGCCTTGTTGATGGCTTGAAAAAAATATTCTTTAAAAAATCCACGCCTTGTATAGGCCTTGAAAAAATATTATTTAAAAAATCCACGCCTTGTTGATGGCTTGAAAAAAATATTCTTTAAAAAATCCACGCCTTGTATAGGCCTTGAAAAAATATTATTTAAAAAATCCACGCCTTGTTGATAGCTTCAAAAAATATTCTTTAAAAAATGAATCTTTTAAAAATCCACGACTTGTATAGGCCTTGAAAAAATATTCTTTAAAAAATCGACGTCTTGTTGATGGCTTGGAAAAAATATTTTTTAAAAAATCCACGTCTTGTTGATGGCTTGGAAAAAATATTCTTTAAAAAATCCACGTCTTGTTGATGGCTTGGAAAAAATATTCTTTAAAAATCCACGACTTGTATAGGCCTTGAAAAAATATTCTTTAAAAAATCCACGCCTTGTATAGGCCTTGAAAAAATATTCTTTAAAAAATCCACGCCTTGTATAGGCCTTGAAAAAATATTCATTAAAAAATCCACGCCTTGTTGATAGCTTGAAAAAATATTCTTTAAAAAATCCACGCCTTGTTGATGGCTAGAAAAAATATTCTTTAAAAAATCCACGCCTTGTTGATGGCTAGAAAAAATATTCTTTAAAAAATCCACGCCTTGTATAGGCCTTGAAAAAATATTCTTTAAAAAATCCACGTCTTGTTGATGGCTTGAAAAAAACATTCTTTAAAAAATCCACGTCTTGTTGATGGCTTGAAAAAATGATTCTTTAAAAAATCCACGACTTGTTGATGGCTTGAAAAAAATATTCTTTAAAAAATCCACGCATTGTTGATAGCTTGAAAAAATATTCTTTAAAAAATCCACGCCTTGTGCAGATCGGTTGAAAAAATATTCTTTAAAAAATCCACGCCTTGTTGATGGCTTGAGAAAATATTCTTTAAAAAATCCACGCCTTGTTGATGGCTTGAAAAAATATTCTTTAAAAAATCCACGCCTTGTGCAGATCGGTTGAAAAAATATTCTTTAAAAAATCCACGCCTTGTGCAGATCGGTTGAAAAAATATTCTTTAAAAAATCCACGTCTTGTTGATGGCTTGAAAAAAATATTCTTTAAAAAATCCACATCTTGTTGATGGCTTGAAAAAAATATTCTTTAAAAAATCCACGCCTTGTTGATAGCTTGAAAAAATATTCTTTAAAAAATCCACGCCTTGTGCAGATCGGCTGAAAAAATATTCTTTAAAAAATCCACGCCTTGTGCAGATCGGTTGAAAAAATATTCTTTAAAAAATCCACGCCTTGTTGGTGGCTTGAGAAAATATTCTTTAAAAAATCCACGCCTTGTTGATGGCTTGAGAAAATATTCTTTAAAAAATCCACGCCTTGTTGATGGCTTGAGAAAATATTCTTTAAAAAATCCACGCCTTTAATGGTCCTTGAAAAATAGTCTTAAATAAAAACACATCTTTATTATTCAATGAAAACATTTTCTTTTATAAATACAAACCATCAATGAGTCCCTCAAAAAACATTTATTAATAAATATAAATGCACGCCTTTATTGGTCTTTGAAAAATATGCTTTAACAAATCCAAGCCTTCTTTAAAAAATCAACGCCTTTATTGGTCCTTGTATACATATTCTAAATCCACGGCTTTATTCTTTCAACGATACGGCACACAGCAAAGAAAAAAAAACATTGAGACCATATGATTGCATATTGGCCCACCAAAACAAAGCAAACAGATTTGTATTTTTGCGCTTAGAAAGAGGCTACTTTATATGGTCATGCAAGGGAGTACAAAGGCAAAGAAAAAAACATTGTGACCATATGATTACATCTTGGCGCGCAAAAACAAACCAATCAGATCTGTATTTTTGTGCTGAGATAGAGGCTCTTTTTATATGGTCATGCAAGGGGGTACCTTATATTGTTATACAATTCAGATAAAAATTTATTATAGCCAAAAAAACAAGATTGCCATATAAACAAAATTGTTGCGGGTAAAAAAAAATTTTAACCGAGATTTTATGAGCTGTTCAAACTGCTTTAATTTTGACCATCATAAAATCCTTGCAAAAATTCTGTAAACAATGTAAAGAAATATAAATGGGTACAGTTATTCCTTCATTGTAATCAAAACAAAAAATATTTTGTGGACAGTCTGTCTTGTTGGATACTGTCATTCAAACCAGACATGAACGACAACAACACCATTGGTAGGTATTATTTTTTCACTTTCAACATGAAAAACCTAGCTGGAATATTCTACATACATTTCTCATGATCTCTATTTGTGTTGTTGTTTATAACTGTATATGAGTCAAAAAAAAAAAAAAAACAAACAAGAAATAATGCGCAATTTGCACTCGGTAATCAAACCAAAATATGTTTTGGGCAGTCAGTCATTCAAATCAGACATGACCAACAACAACACCATTGCAAGGTATTTTTTTCACTTTCAACCTGAAAGACGTAGCTGGAATATTTTACATACATTTCTCATGATCTCTATTTGTGTTGTTGTTTGCAACTATAAACGAGACAAACAAACAAGAAATGATGAGCGCAATTCGCACTCTACATATGAATATACGCGCACATCAACACATACACATGCGCGCATTCTGGTACATGCAGTTTTCTAATATATTCTTTCTAATGCATTTGTGTTCGTTGAACTCAAATGCATAAACGAAATAGAACATTGCGCGTCGTTATATTTGTTTCACTCTTCAAAGAGAACCAATGTCCAAACAAAAGAAAGAGAGATTCTCTCAATCTCAAAACGACAAGAGAATACTCTCTCTCAGAAAAGTTCTGAAAAGAGAGATTATGAAAATTCTGCAAACGATCATTTAATTTCGGTATTGCCTATGTGTAAAATTAATGGTATTCAATTTATTGCACTGTTCACCAAACAGGCGCCCGTGGGCGCTTTGGGAGAGTACCAATACAATCAGAGTTCTGTGTTCGAACTCAACATTATTCTCGACATCGAACATGTCGTATGCTTTGCAATGCTTTAACATAGACGATCTGTACCGAGAGAGCGAAAATTACTCTCCCAACGGATCTATGCGTGTGTCCAACACAATCATAGCAGTTTGCATATGTATTGTTGGCTAACCCTGATTTATTGCCATACATGTTTCCTTTTCGCGTTTTTCAATTGATTACCACTAACATTTTACATGACTCTTTTTACTCTTAAACCGATAAGCTAAATGCCAATGGTGTTAAACAATTTTAACCTATTGAAATTTGCAGAAATCGAAGTAAAAAGTTAACAAATCTATTTTACAATAAACAAATAAAAAACGTACAAAGGCACTGCGATAACAGCTAAAAATGTTAAATTATGCACAGTCACATATTTTGTATACGACAAGGATACAAACAACCTTCAAGAAACAACCACCCACCATCGAGGTATGAAGAAGAAGAAGCAAGAAGAAACGAATTTATATCCAGTTACTAATAACCGCAACTGAGGTGGACTTGTCGACGACAATTTATCGCCTCAAGCTACCTTTAAGTCATACCGTGAATGTGGATCGTCGCCGTGCCAAATATGACCAGGATATGGAGAAGCTTAAACTGACCCTGAGATTGGAGCGTGAATTGCATTTTGTAACGTTTAGAAGTGGCAATAAATATGTTTTTTTTGTTCTGAACACAAAACAAAACTGTGAATACTTTTGATTTGAACGAGCCCTATCGTAATTGGAGAAAATCGGTTCAGATTTAGATATTGTTCCCATATATATTTTCGTCCGATTTCATGTAAATAGTGCACCAAACTCCCAAGGATTGTTCGATTGAGACAAGATTTTGCAGAGAGTACTGAATTAGGTCTATATTGATATATGCAAAGTTAAGTTGAAATCGGTTCAGATTTAGATTTATATTTTTGTCCGATTTTATGTAATTGGTGCACCAAACGCCCAATATTGGTCCGATTGAGACAACATTTTGCAGAGAGTACTGAATTAGGTCTATATTGATATATGCCAAGTTTCGTTGAGATAGGTTCAGATTTGGATATAGCTTCCATATATATATTTGTCCGATTTTATGTATATGGTGCACCAAACTCCTAATATTGGTCCCATTGAGACAATGGATGGCCTTTCAAATCAGCCTTTGCCTCCAAAATTCGGCATTTGAAAAAATACCCTTTGTATTTTAAAATGGCCAAATTTTGGGATTTATGGTTGCCTTGGGAATAAAAGTGAAACATGTTCTAAGAGCTATTTCAATGGCCTTTCAAATGGCATCAGCCTCATGGACCCCTGCCTCCAAAATTCGGCACAGTGGGCCAATTTGAAAAAATACCCTTTGTATTTTAAAATGGCCAAATTTTGGGATTTATGGTTGCCTTGGGAATAAAAGTGAAACATGTTCTAAGAGCTCTTTCGATGGCCTTTCAAATGGCATCAGCCTCATGGACCCCTGCCTCCAAAATTCGGCACAGTGGGCCAATTTGAAAAAATACCCTTTGTATTTTAAAATGGCCAAATTTTGGGATTTATGGTTGCCTTGGGAATAAAAGTGAAACATGTTCTAAGAGCTCTTTCGATGGCCTTTCAAATGGCATCAGCCTCATGGACCCCTGCCTCCAAAATTCGGCACAGTGGGCCAATTTGAAAAAATACCCTTTGTATTTTAAAATGGCCAAATTTTGGGATTTATGGTTGCCTTGGGAATAAAAGTGAAACATGTTCTAAGAGCTCTTTCGATGGCCTTTCAAATGGCATCAGCCTCATGGACCCCTGCCTCCAAAATTCGGCACAGTGGGCCAATTTGTATAAAAAAATACCCTTTGTATTTTAAAATGGCCAAATTTTGGATATGGTTGCCTTTGGACATAAAATTGAAACATGTTCTAAGTAGCAAATATTATGGCCTTTCAAATGGCATCAGCCTCATGGACCCCTGCCTCCAAAATTCGGCACAGTGGGCCCTTGAAAAAATTTTGTATTTTAAAATGGCCAAATTTTGGGCACGGTTTTCAACAACATTGCTTTTAATTTAATATGGTAATTTTATATTTTGGATGATCATCGAGTAGAAAATGTTCCTAACAAAATTTGGTCAAGCTTCCGAAAAGCCTCCATATAATGGCACTACACATTATACGATCCTTTGGGGATTTGGACACGTTTTTCAACCTAATCAGCTGTAATTGTTGGTTTTATTTGGTAGCATGAATCCCACTAAAATTTCTGTATATAGGGGGGTTTTGTCACGTGTTAGAAAAAATTGGCTGTTATTTTATATTTTGGATGGTCAGTGAGTACAAAATCTCAAATCTCATCAATATGGATTCAAGTTCTCGGGTAGCACCCATATAATCGTATCCCCCATATTTTCCCATGTGGTGTCAAATCTTCATAGCAATAATTAATTAATCCCCATTCCCATTGTATGTCTAAATATAATAAAATATGTCATTTCGGGATATTGGGGGTGAGAAATTATCTATTTAGGACCAAGTTTTGAAATATCATATAAATACAGGTCCCGCCCCATTTTCGGTTCTATAAAGACATTGACCGAATTTTCTCATAGAGTTGGCTATAATTAGGGATAACGGATTCCTGTGAATAAAACACAGCATCCCAGAAATTATTCACTATTTATTAACGTTTTAGAAATACGCCATAATTATTTCCTGTTAAATTTTCGGCATGTTGACGTTCTTACTCCTGTTTTCCAACCTAAGTGTTATCGGTAGTTGACATGTTCAATACGAATAGGTAACATCGGACGGAGATTTTGGTAAAACCTTAAAATTAGATAATATGTCTTCGATATTTTTTTTAATATTGCTGATTTTTTGTTAGTTGTTCTCTTTC
The DNA here is from genome assembly GCF_032173495.1 of Musca vetustissima. NCBI lineage: Eukaryota > Metazoa > Arthropoda > Insecta > Diptera > Muscidae > Musca > Musca vetustissima. Next base: position 9,625 of record NW_026876276.1, read on the forward strand.
CAGCTGAGCTCAATGATAGATTTTTGCACATTTTTGATATTTGGAGGTGTTCTGTTTATAAGTTCAAAGATATTGAAAAACGATTAGGCTTATAACCACCTCATTTGATATTTCACGTGGCATAGCAACATTTCAGGTAATTTAAGGAACAACATGTTCACATTATTATTATGTTCAAACAAATTAATCTAGGGCATGGATCTTAGAAGCCTTCATATCCTGAATGGACACGAACTCGATTCAGAATGTCTTCTGATTTTTCATACTTGCATTAGTCTTAAAATATACGTGAATTCTATGGAAAACGTGTGATATACTTCTCAATTATTTGTTGTATTCTCCAAAAAAAATTTCAATACAATGTCAATCCAATTGAAAAAACCAGTAAGGAAAGTAGTAAAGTCGGACGGGGCCGACTATATGATACCCTTCACCACTATGGGTATATTAAACAGGACTATTAGCATGAAATTGGATGAAATAAAATATGTGATATTTATCTAAATGTGAATCTACGTAGATCTATCCATAAAGTATGTACATCGACTTCAAACAAATATAAATAGGTCATCCGTCCGGCTATATCTGTACTTCTAGAAAACGAAACTACATAATTCTATTCTCAATTTTGTACGTTGTGCAAAACTTGATGTCAAACTGACTATCATGAGGAATTTGATGCCCAATTTACTTGAAATCGGGCGAAAATATATATGAAAGCTCTATCCAAATATTAAGCGATTTCAAACAAACTTGTCACAGGTTAGGTTATACTAATTTCAGAACGTTTTGTTCCTATTGGTTCCTTGGTGCGTCAATTACTTAAAATCAAACTATAATAAAAGGGAGCTATATCTAAATCTGGACAGATTTTCACGAAACAACGCACACATCATCCTAGGTTCAATTCAGTACGTTATGCCAAATTTGGTGCAAATCGAAAGATATATAGGGACTTTGGTGCACCATTTACGGACGAAAAAATATGTGGGAGCTATATCTAAATCAGAACCGATTTTCATGAAACTTAGCAGACATCATTCTAGACTCAATTAAGTACGTTATGCCAAATTTCGTGCAAATCGAAGGATATATAGGGACTTTGGTGCACCATTTACATGAAATCGAAGGAACTATATATGGGACCTATATCTAAATCTGTACCGATTTTCACGAAACATGGCAGACATCATTCTAGACTCAATTCAGTACGTTATGCCATATTTCGTGCAAATCGAAAGATATATAGGAACTTTGGGGCACTATTTACATGAAATCGGACGAAACTATATATGGGAGATATATCTAAATCTGGACCGATTTTCACGAAACTTGGCAGACATCATTCTAGACCTAAATGATTAGGCTGTACCAAATTTCGTGCAAATCAAAAGATATATCGGGAATTTGGGGCACCATTTACATGAAATCGAACGAAACTATATATGGGAGATATATCTAAATCAGGACCGATTTTCATGAAACTTGGCAGACATCATTCTGGGCTCAATTAAGTACGTTATGCCAAATTTCGTGCAAATCGAAGGATATATAGGGACTTAGGTGCACCATTTACATGAAATCGGACAAAACTATATATGGGAGCTATATCTAAATCTGGACCGACTTTCTCGAAAGTTGGCAGACATAATTCTAGGCTCAATTCGGTACGCTATGCCAAATTTCGTGCACATCGAAAGATATATAGGGACTTTGGGGCACTATTTACATGAAATCGGACGAAACTATATATGGGAGCTATATCTTCATCTGGACCGATTTTCTAGAAACTTGGCAGACATCACTCTAGGCTTAATTCAGTAGGTTATGTCAAATTTCGTGCAAATCAAAATATATATAGGGACTTTGGGGCACCATTTACATGAAATCGGACGAAACTTTATATGGGAGCTATATCTAAATCTGGACCGATTTTCACGAAACTCGGCAGACATCGTTTTAGGCCTAAATTATTAGCCTGTTCCAAATTTCGTGCAAATCGAAAGATATATAGGGACCGTTTACATTAAATCGGTTAAATATATATGGGAGCTATATCTAAATCTGAACCGATTTTTCCCAATTTCAATAGGGTTCGTCCTTGGGCCGAATAAGTGACCTATGCCAAATTTCATCCAATTCGGATCATAAATGCGACCTGTACTTTGTTTACAATTTAACATGGACAGACAGACAGACGGACGGACGGACATGCATAAATCGACTTAGAAAGTGATTCTATGCATATTCTCAAAAGGAACCATGGGTCTATCTCGATTATTTTTGCCTATTACAAACATATGCACAAAGACATAATACCCTGTACCACAGTGTGGTGAAGGGTATAAAAATTAAATATTTTGAAAATTTTTAATAATTGACAAATGTAGGCTTAAAGGAATGATACGCTATCGATTTACGCCAAAAATATCTCAAAATAACGACTACGACGTGGTGCAATCCAAATAGCTCGATACTAAATTCGTGAAAATGCAAATATGTTGCAAAATACTTTTTGCAATTTTTTCACGATTTTGACTTTTTCTCACCTTTTAAACCTTCCCTGGAGCTCCACGAACATTTCAAGACTACTATAAGAAAAATCCGTTCAGCCGTTCTCGAGTTTTAGCGAGACTAACGAACAGTAATTCATTTTAATATATATAGATATATTTAGTGATTTATGTAACAAACAAAAATAAAAATAAAATTCCAGCTAAGTGCTTAATTTTACGTAATTGGGATTTCTTTCACATATTTGCACCACATATGCTGATTATGTAAATATTAATAATTTATTAATTTTCTTAAGTTACTTCTTATGGAGATGGCATGTAAGAAGCTTAACGCTTACATAAACGCTTTTTATTATAATCCTTGAATAATTTATGACTATTACACTGTGATACAAAACAAAACAAACAATTTTTTCAGGGGTTCTAATGTACCAATTCCGTTTAGTTTGAGTCCCTGGACCACGAATATACCTTTAGTTTTTCTGGGTCACTTCGAAAATTAGTTTTATAACGGTAAATGTAGAGAAAAACGTGGTTTCATAGATTTTCACTTTGAAACGCTTATAACTTCTTTTCTTTCTAACGGATTTATATTATGCTTTTTATACCCTTCACCACGCTGTGGTACAGGGTATTATGTCTTTGTGCATATGTTTGTAACAGGCAAAAATAATCGAGATAGACACATGGTTCCTTTTGAGAATATGCATAGAATCACTTTCTAAGTCGATTTATGCATGTCCGTCCGTCCGTCCGTCTGTCCGTCTGTCCGTCTGTCTGTCCATGTTAAATTGTAAACAAAGTACAGGCCGCATTTATTATCCGAATTGGATGAAAATTGGCACAGGTCACATATTCGGCCCAAGGACGAACCCTATTGAAATTGGGAAAAATCGGTTCAGATTTAGATATAGCTCCCATATATATATTTAACCGATTTAATGTAAACGGTCCCTATATATCTTTCGATTTGCACGAAATTTGGTACAGCCTAATCATTTAGGTCTAGAATGATGTCTGCCAATTTTCGTGAAAATCGGTTCAGATTTAGATATAGCTCCCATATATAGTTTCGTGAGATTTCATGTAAATGGTGCACCAAAATCCCTATATATCCTTCGATTTGCACCAAATTTGGCATAACGTACTGAATTGAGCCTAGAATTATGTCTGCAAAGTTTCGTGAAAATCGGTCCAGATTTAGATATACCTCCCATATATAGTTTCGTCCGATTTAATGTAAATGGTGCCCCAAAGTCCCTATATATCTTTCGATTTGCACGAAATTTGGCATAACCTACTGAATTAAGCCTAGAGTGATGTCTGCTAAGTTTCGAGAAAATCGGCCCAGATTTAGATATAGCTCCCATATATAGTTTCGTCCGATTTCATGTAAATGGTGCACCAAAGTCCCTATATATCCTTCGATTTGCAAGAGATTTGGCATAACGTACTGAATTAAGCCTAGAATGATGTCTGCCAAGTTTCGTGAAAATCGGTTCAGATTTAGATATAGCTCCCATATATAGTTTCGTCCGATTTCATATAAATGGTGCACCAAAATCCCTATATATCCTTCGATTTGCACCAAATTTGGCATAACGTACTGAATTGAGCCTAGAGTGATGTCTGCCAAGTTTCGAGAAAATCGGTCCAGATTTCTATATAGCTCCCATATATAGTTTCCTCCGATTTCATGTAAATGGTGCACCAAAGTCCCTATATATCCTTCGATTTGCAAGAGATTTGGCATAACGTACTGAAATGAGCCTAGAGTGATATCTGCCAAGTTTCGAGAAAATCGGTCCAGATTTCTATATAGCTCCCATATATAGTTTCGTCCGATTTAATGTAAATGGTGCCCCAAAGTCCCTATATATGTTTCGATTTGCACGAAATTTGGCATAACCTACTGAATTAAGCCTAGAGTGATGTTTGCCAAGTTTCGAGAAAATCGGCCCAGATTTAGATATAGCTCCCATATACAGTTTCGTCCGATTTCATGTAAATGGTGCACCAAAGTCCCTATATATCCTTCGATTTGCAAGAGATTTGGCATAACGTACTGAATTAAGGCTAGAGTGATGTCTGCCAAGTTTCGAGAAAATCGGTCCAGATTTCTATATAGCTCCCATATATAGTTTCCTCCGATTTCATGTAAATGGTGCACCAAAGTCCCTATATATCCTTCGATTTGCAAGAGATTTGGCATAACGTACTGAAATGAGCCTAGAGTGATGTCTGCCAAGTTTCGAGAAAATCGGTCCAGATTTCTATATAGCTCCCATATATAGTTTTGTCCGATTTCATGTAAATGGTGCTCCAAAGACGCTATATGCCTTTCGATTTGCACGAAATTTGGCATAACGTACTGAATTGAGCCTAAAGTGATGTCTGCTTTTTTCGTGAAAATCGGTCCAGATTTAGATATAGCTCCCTTTTATTATAGATTGATTTTAAGTAATTGACGCACCAAGGAACCAATAGGCTGATAGGAACAAAACTTTCTGAAATTAGAACAACCTAACCTGTGACAAGTTTGTTTCAAATCGCTTAATATTTGGATAGAGCTTCCATATATATTTTCCCCCGGTTTCAAGTAAATTGGGCATCAAACTCCTCATGTTAGTCAGATTGACATCAAATTTTGCACAACTTACAAAATTTAGCATAGAATTACGTAGTTGCGTTTTCTAGAAGTACAGACATAGCCCAACGGATGACCTATTTATATTTGTTTGAAGTCGATTTACATACTTTATGGATATATCTAGGTAGATTCACATTTAAATAAATATCAACTATTTTAGTTCATCCAATTTCATTTTAATGGTCCTGTTGAATACACCCAAAGTGGTGAAGGGTATCATAAAGTCGGCCCCGTCCGACTTTACTACTTTCCTTACTGGTTTTTATTCGAAGAGTAGAATTTTTTCTTTCAAACAAGGTAGATACTTGGTAAATTGGTTGAGCATTGGCTGAGTTACTGTGGTTGAAATGTGAAAAAATAGTCATAAAATGACAAAATTTATTTTTCTTCGGACTGTACGAAGAAATTATGACATCAAGCCGTATAAGTTTTATTATATTACGGGGAAGACAATTAAATAAGCTTTCAAAAATAAGAAAAATCAAAAATCATGGACGACTTATACACATTTTTGTATTGATTCTATGCATATTCTCTAAAGGAAATATGGGTCTATCTCATTTTCTTTTGTCTGTTACAAACATAATGTGGAAACGAGGAAACGAGATAGACCCATAGTTCCTTTAGAGAATATGCATAGAATCAATACAAAAATGTGTATAAGTCGTCCATTTTTTAACCGATTTTTTGATTTTTATCATTTTCGAAAGCTTATTTAATTGTCTTCCCCGTAATATAATAAAACTTATACGGCTTGATGTCATAATTTCTTCGTACAGTCCGAAGAATAATAAATTTTGTCATTTTATGAGTATTTTTTCACATTTCAACCACAGTAACTCAGCCAATCCTCAACCAATTTACCAAGTATATACCTTGTTTGAAAGAAAAAATTCTACTCTTCGAATGAAAAAAGCATAATATAAATCCGTTAGAAAGAAAATAAGTTATAAGCGTTTCAAAGTGAAAATCTATGAAACCACGCTTTTCTCTACATTTACCGTTATAAAACTAATTTTCGAAGTGACCTAGAAAAACCAAAGGTATATTCGTGGTCCAGGGACTCCAACTAAACAGAATTGGTACATTAGAACCCCTGAAAACTTTTCGTGTCGCACAGTGTTATTAATAGATATTAAATACTGGCAGGAGTATGTGCATGTGTATAGTTGCTCAAGGCAAAAATGAAACATAAATACTTAAAAGAGAAGTTTGAGGGTGATAAATTCACAATAATGAGCAGAATGAAACGATAACAAGGAAAGGGAAGATATTTCATATATAAATTTATAATTTACTAGCGGGCTCGGTAAACGTTGTCTTGCCTTAACTATATTGTTAAGAAATAATTTTCAGTATTTCAGATTTGTTTTTCTTTTTGCTTTTTTTATACCCTCCACCATAATATGGAGGGTATATTAATTTTGTCATTCCGTTTGTAACTAATCGAAATATTCATTTCCGACCCTCTAAAGTATATATATTCTTGATCAGGGTAAAATTCTAAGACGATCAATAGTATAGAAACACAATGGCAAAGAATTGCCCACTCCCTACAAACTGCAGCAAAAAGAACAATTGGGTACCAAAAACCACCACCAAGAAACCCATGGTACGATCAGGAGTGTCGTAATGCTACTGATGTGAAAAACGCAGCGTATAGGGCAACCCTGCAGACAGTAGCAACACGTAACGTGATGGAGAATTATCGGGAGAAAAGGAGAGAGGAGAAACGTGTTTTCAGAAAAAAGAAGAAAGAACAAGAAAAACGTGAGCGTGAGCAAATCGAGATGTACAGGAGTCAGAATGAAGTCCGGAAATTTTACCAACGAGTAAAACACCAAACCGAAGGCTTTGGTGCAGGCACATCCTCCTGTAGAGATGAAGAAGGAAACCTGGTGACAGATACAGACAGCGTGTTGAGGATCTGGAAGGAGCATTTCGAAAAGCTACTAGTATCAAATAGTGGCGATGAAGAAGATACCCCAGAACCAATAGGAGATGATGGTATAGAGTGTATACCACCTAGCCAAGATGAGGTCATAAAAGCAATTAATCGGCTCAAGAACAACAAAGCAGCAGGAGCCGATGGGTTACCAGCCGAACTATTCAAGACTGGTGGCCAGATGCTGGTCAGGAGCATGCACCAGCTGATTAACACAATTTGGCTAGATGAATGCATGCCCAATGATTGGAACCTCAGCATCCTGTGTCCCGTGCACAAAAAAGGAGACAAGACGATATGTGCCAACTATAGAGGAATAAGTCTCCTTCCCATCGCATATAAAGTGCTATCCAGTGTGCTGTGTGAACGATTGAAGCCAATGGTCAATGACATCATCGGACCATACCAATGCGGCTTCAGACCTGGCAAATCGACCATTGACCAGATTTTCACTCTGCGCCAAATCCTGGAAAAGACCCACGAAAAACACATCGACACATACCACCTATTTGTCGACTATAAAGCCGCATTCGACAGCCCTATCCGTTCAGAGGTGTTTAAAGCCATGTCTGCGTTCGGCATTCCTGCAAAATTAATACGGCTATGCAGGATAACTTTAAGTGGCACAAGGTCAGCCGTTAAAGTAGGAAAGGACCTATCGGAGCCCTTCAATACCGAACGAGGATTCAGACAAGGTGACAGTTTGTCGTGTGATCTTTTTAACATCCTACTGGAAAAGGTCATACGAGACGCAAAGGTGAACAGAAATGGCACTCTGTACACCAAACAACACCAGTTACTCGCCTACGCCGATGACATCGATATAATGGGTCGAACATTGCGAGCGGTAACAGCCACCTTTGAACAAATTGAAAAGGAGTCTGCTAAAGTGGGTCTGGCAGTAAACGGCGAGAAGACCAAGCTGATGGTATCAACGCGCAAGACGTCCAGTAGACTCGGACCAACTGTGGAACTTGAGAACTACAGCTTCGAGGTAGTTAAAGACTTTATATACCTTGGTACCGCCATAAATAAAACGAATGATATCAGTTTTGAAATTCGGAGAAGGATTGTGATGGCCAACAGATGCTACTATGGTCTAAGTAAGCAGTTTAGAAACAAGGCCACCTCTCGCCAGACCAAACTCACACTTTACAAGACGCTGATACTACCCGTGCTATTATATGGATCAGAAGCATGGGTACTTGCGCAAGCAGATGAGGCAGCGCTTGGGGTGTTTGAGAGAAAAATTCTCCGAAAGATCTACGGGCCGATCTGCGTCGACGGTGAATATCGGCGTCGAATGAACCACGAGCTCTACAATTTATACGCAGACATCGACATAGTCAGTCGTATTGAGCTGCAGCGACTACGGTGGCTAGGCCATGTTGTGCGGATGAATGAAGATGCCCCAGCTCAAAAGGCATATAAAAATGAGCCTACGGATGGTTCCCGTAGAAGGGGAAGGCCACGAATTAGATGGAAAGACCAAGTAGAAAACAACATCTTGGAACGTGGTCTTCCAAATTGGTGGACTTGCGCACAAGACCGACGCGCTTGGAAATCTTTTTTAAGCTCGGCTTATGGAACAACCGTTCTGTAACAAGCCAGCTAAGTAAGTAAGTAAGTAAGTTGTCTTTTGTCTGCAGGCAGGTCAAGTTCGAAGATGGGATATATCGGTCCACGTTTAGGCATAGCTCCCATATAAGGGTACCCCCAATTTTCGGTATTTTGGGGTTCTTGAGCGCGTTTTTAAGCCGAATTCGCTGAAATTTGGTGCATTGGGTTCTTATTGGGTACTAAATGTCTCCACAACAAATGATAAGTATAGGTCCAATTTTTCTGGTAGCCCCCATATAACGGTACCTCCTAATTTTCAGTATTGTGGGGGGTTTTGGTCGTATTTTTCCACCGAATTTGCTGTAATTTAGTATTTTGAGTTTTTAATAGGTACCAAATCTCTCTACAAAATATTATCTTTATAGGTCCATTTTTTCGGGTAGCCCCCATATAAGGGTACCCCCCAATTTTGGGTACTTTAGGGTTCTTGAGCGCGGTTTTCAACCGAAATCGCTGAAATTTGGTACATTGGGTTCATATTGGGTACCAAATGTCCCCAAAAAAATTATAAATATAGGTCCACTTTTTCCGGTAGCCCCCATATAAGGGTACCTCCCGGATTTTTTCACCGATTTGGCTGTAATTTAGTAATTTGAGTTCTTATTGGGCAGCAAATCTCTCCACAAAAAATTATAAATATAGGTCAATTTTTTCGGGTTGCCCACATACGCGTTTTTTAACCGAATTCGCTGAAATTTGGTATTTTGTAGTCGTATATGGTAACAAATCTCCCACCAAAAATAATTAATATTCACCACTTTTTAGGGGTAGTCCTCATATAACCCCCTTTTTATACCCTTCGCCACACTGTGGTACAGGGTATTATGTCTTTGTGCATATGTTTGTAACAGGCAAAAGGAAACGAGACCGACACAGGGTTCCTTTTGAG
>NW_026876277.1:0-19301 GCF_032173495.1 Musca vetustissima
TTATCAGAAATAATGGACCGATATGTCCAACTTTGACCAATTTTGAAAAAGAAGATGTAGACCGGCATCTTCGGAATTCGGATGTAGTTTTGATGAAAATACAAAACTGTGATAAGTGTGGATAAAAATTCTGGTGAAATTCATTAGAAGAAGTGATGACTCTTAGGACTTTGGTAAAAATTGTTTTGTTCCAATAATATTTTATATTAATTTTTCTTCCAAATCTTAACTATTTTCTGGAGGAGGTACTTCAAATTTGATCTAAGTTCGTATGAAATATTACGATGAGGAACCAACAAGACCAACGAAATATTTTTATACCCTCCACTATAGTATGGAGGGTATATTAATTTTGTTTTTCCGTTTGTAACTCATCGAAATAATCATTTCCGACTTATAAAGTATATATATATATATATTCTTGATCAGCGTAAAATTATATGACGATATAGCCATGTCCGTCTGTCTGTCAGTATGTCTGTTGTAATCACTCTAGCGTCTAAACGAATGGAGATAGATCGCCAAAATTTTCCATAGAATCGTCTTTTGTCTGCAGGCAGGTCAAGTTCGAAGATGGGCTTTATCGGTCCACGTTTAGACATAGCTCCCATATAAGGGTACCCCCAAATTTTCGGTATTTTGAGGTTCTTGAGCACGCGGTTTTCAACCGAATTCGCTGAAATTTGGTACATGGGGTTCTTATTGGGTACCAAATTTCCGCACTAAAATTATAAATATAGGTCCACTATTTCTGGTAGCCCCCATATAAGGGTACCTTCCAATTTTCAGTTCTTTGGGGGGTTTTGACCGGAGTTTTTCACCGAATTAGCTGGAATTTAATAATTTTATTTATTATTGGGTAACAAATCTCTCCACAAAAAAAAAATATAAATATAGGTAAATTTTTTGGGTAACCCCCATACAAGGGTACACCCAATTTTCGATATTTTGAGGTTCTTGAGCCGTTTTTTAACCGAATTCGCTGAAATTTGGTATTTTGTAGTCGTATATGGTAACAAATCTCGCCACCAAAATTATTAATTCCCATATAACCCCCTTTTTATATTAAAATAGTTATCTGATTTGTTCCGTGTGTTGGGGTTGAGTAGTCGTTACGCGGAATAGTCAATTGTTTACCCTACAAAGACTATATAGAAATCTGTTGTAAGCATTCCGCCTTCTAAAGATATTGTGATAAAAGAAAACTCAAACATGATGATAATGAAATATATCGGTAGACATTTAGGCATCTACTGAATAAAGTGATACCTCCTGAAGGAAAGAATTGAGATAAACAATTAAAATATTGGGTTCAATATTGCCATATCCCTGTCATAAATAGGGCATAGCCCTCATATAGTGATATCCCCAAATATTCACTATTTCCTATACTATGTAATCAATATTGGTCCCACTTTAGGCGTAGCCTCATATAACTTTGTAATCTAAATTACAGTAGTTTGAGGATTTTATACTCTACCATGCGTTATCAGTATCAGTCCACTTTTTGGATTTTACAGATTTTAGAAAAAATCCCCATCAAAAATTGCTGAAGTTTATATTTGTGGTACATAATGGTTTGCATAAATCGGTTTGTAGAATTATAGGTATATACCAACTTGTTGGTGTGGTCCCTATATTTTCATTGCAGTATAACTATGGTGGAGGGTATCCAAAGTTCGGCCCGACCGAACTTAACGCTTTTTCACTTGTTTAACTCTACTTCAAATTGTGCGAAAGGAATTTCGTAGAGTGTAAACTTGACTTTTCGAAATTTTGAACATTATTTTTTAGGTAAAAAAAATAGTTTAACAGATTATTGACACCAACCATCATAATAACTCTAACCAATCCCTAAAACTTATAAAAATGCTGTCATACCTTATATATACCAGTCTAATTATTTAAGAATGAACATTTAATTCTTTAAACAAATTATTAAACTTTGTCGTTTTTGTTTATTGCCAGTGTGATGTATCTATGTGAAGAATAAAGTTGTCTAAAAAATGTTTTTTATTAAATTTTTTGTTTTGTTCTCTTTGTTCGTGCCTAATTATCCATCGCACGTACACAAAGATAATTTGTGGTCAACTAATAGAATAATAAAGCAACAGATAGATAAAGATGTTAACAAACTGTTCGTTTACCTTTAGGGTGGAAAGACAAAACAACAAAATTGCACAAAAAATATTTTGGCACATACAGTCGTTTCTGGCTAAAAGAAACAAAAAACAAGTTATTGTATATACCCAAACGAAGTAAATAGGTATACAATAAAGCGATAGGAACACGATATTTCTATTTATAAACCCTTTTTACCACAAAAAGAAGAGTATATTAAATTTGTCAATACATTTTCCACACCTCGTTACGGAGCCCATAAAATATACATGAATAAAAAGGTATTTTATTAAAATACTCAGTATTTTTGGTAGCACATACTGTTCAACATTTATTAATTAAAGTCAACAATATTAAATTATTTAAATTCGACTACAAAAATTGAGAAAATCCTGCAATTACGAACCATTGGACACCATGACAATTTTACATTCCACACATCCGACTAACGACCAAAATTAACGGATCATCCGCCATACAGGGCCGCCTTGGTACCAAATGACTTCATTTTATTCTCGCACATCAACGAAAAACGCGTGATCAGCGATTTTCGTCAACAAGGGAAGATATTGTGATGTTCAAAACAATGTTCTGAAAATTTAAGTAAAAATAATGCTTCTAAATTTGAATGGAGAATTCCAATAAAACCATCTTGAACGATAAATATTAGCATTTTCATTATTAGGCCACAAATATATATAGTAGTCCTCCAACACACATGATCACAATAAACCATACAACTTCGTTAGCGAATGTAGGAGATATTTAAACATGTATAAACATATTATTTTATTTTCATAGCAAACTGCATATGTCAAAAAACCATTTCACACATCAATATCGACCATATATTAAATGTGAGTACCAAATTTCATTTTCCACTTAGCACACATAATTTCCATACGTACACCCTGTTCAACCATCCAACAAAACTTCATGCATATCCCGATCCTACAGCCCACAATGATTCCAAATTCAAAATTCAGAATTACAACTATATTGGTTCACCCACAATTTAAATTGTACAAAATTTAGTACACAGTAGTACGAATATTCAAAACTTCCTATATACCCAATCCTACACTTCCACAGTCATCCTAAATCCACGTTTCAAGATTCCAACTCTATCAGTTCCCCACAATTCAAATTGTACCAAATTTAGTACAAAGTAGTACGAATTTCCAGAACTCCTTCTTACCCCAAAACAACACCCCCAGAGTGATACAAAATCCAAGTTTCTGGATTCCAACACTATCGGTTCACCCACAATTCAAATTGTACAAAATTTAGTACACAATTGTACCAATTTCGAAAATTTCCTACATACTCCAATCCTACACTTCCACAGTGATCCTAAATCAAAATTTCATGATTTCAACCCTATAGTTTCACCCACAATTTAAATTGTAACAAATTTAGTACACATTAGTACAAATTTCTAACACTTCCTACATATTTCAATCTTATACCTTTACAGTTGTCCTAGCTCCAAACGTCATTGTTCCAGCTCTATCGGTTCACCCAAATCCAAATTGTATATACTTTTCGGATAGTTATAGTTCGAATTTCCAAAAATCCTTTGGTACACCTATCCTACACTCCATCAGCGACCACCGATCTAAATTTCAGAGTTCTAGCTCTACCGGTTCGCCAAATACAAATGGTATAACATTTAGTAGTTTTTAGTACTTTTCGTACCGTACGAATTTCCAAAAACCCAGCCTTATCTGTCACCTTTGGACCAAGAGTGACCCTCACCCAAAATTGCAAGATTCCAGCTTTAGCCGCTTCATCTGGGCGTTGATGAATAGTTAAATCAGTCAGTCAATTACTTTACTCTTTCAATCTTTAGTACTTTTCGTACCGTTCTAGTACGAAAAAAAACCCAGCCTTATCTGTCAAATTTGGACCAAGAGTGACCCTCACCCAAAATTTCAAGATTCTAGCTTCACTTTACTCTTTTATTAGTATATATATATATATATATATTTGGTCCTAGGCGCATTTTCTAACCAAATATATAATTATTCTGAATTCGTGGTATAACATTTTTAATTGGACTGTAATTTGCTATTCAGATTCTTGGAGAGTAAAACTCATCTACGCAGAGTATTTTTAATACATCCACGTTCGGCGCAGTCAGCCTCTAAAATTTGCCTCGTTTAAGGGCCCAACAAGCATTTTGGTGTACAAAAAGTACTTCTTTCAATTAAAATTTCATATGAATATATATAGAAGATAATTCCTGTCTGAATAAGGAATTACAATATTCCAGACGAAACTGTCCAAAGACCTGTATCTTCCTTGCAATGGAATGGAAAATGTGGTGTCATGTGTGTGTCCAGACAAAATGTGGTAAAAGTTTGCTTGTTCTCTACACATAAATCATTAAGTGACTTCGTCAAAATTTACAACAAGAACAACAAAAATGAAAAACAAATTTAACATTGGCTATATTTTACAATGGCTAATTAGACATAGACGGCAGTTTATTGACACCTGAGGCCGTACTTTTATGTTTAAATTTTGTCTAGACAGCAGATATTAGTTATTCCTATCGAAGTATATGTGCATACGTAATTTGGTATCAAATTTATAACATTTAAAGTAAATTCATTTTTTAGGTAGTTATTTTAGTTTCAACACGCATTTATGTTGATCTATTAGAGGAGGTAAAACTAATTTGTAGAACTTTTTGTTCCCTACACCATGTTGGAGAAATCAAATATCGTAGACCGGTATATACGTTTTGGAAAAGGAATGACAAGTTTTACACTTTTACACCGTTTTTGGGCGACCTTCGTCATTAAGCAAGTGTCGAATCACTTTTGTCGTAACATTTCACTTCGGATGTGGTGCAACGTTATCGCACGAACATGTGTACGAGGCGATTCAATTTTGGGTAAAATTATTTTTTCAAGTCATTGTAAACAACACAGCACATGGTAGTACATCAAAGCACACGGAGTATTCTAAAAAAAATTCTGATGGATTTAAATTTGCCTAGGTGAGAACTATGTACATATATAAGATTTGTACTCGAACACTAAACAGTTTTGCAAATATTATATTATGGTTAGTCGTTAGAAGCTTATGTTCTTACTATCAGGCTACGATCTCCATATAATACAATATTTACAAAACTACGATATCCACGATTAAGGTATTCCATTACATTGTATCCCTCACTCATTTTTCTACTTCGGCAGACAATGAACCAAAAGATGGCGAGTGAAATACTATCATGCTACCTTTAATCTACCACAAACTCTCCACGTTGTTGAGTAAGGCATAGAAATATATCCTAAAAAATTGACATTATCCCACTGTACCAAACGAATAAAAAAGCCAGTAAGGAAAGTAGTAAAGTCGGACGATGCCGACTATATAATACCCTTCACCACTATGGGTATATTAAACAGGGTTATTCTCATGAAATTGTGTGAAATAAATGAGAAACGACCTAGATCTATCTATAAACAAATATGTCAAATTTCATCCAAATCGGATCATAAATGCGACATGTACTACGTATACAAAAATACATGAACGGACAGACGGACATGCGTAAATCGACTCAGAAAGTGATTCTATGCATATTCTCAAACGGAACCATGTGTCTATCTCGTTTCCTTTTACCTGTTACAAACATATGCACAAAGACATAATACCCTGTACCACAGTGTGGTGAAGGCTATAATCATAACAAAACCAGTAAGGAAAATAGTAAAGTCGGACGGGGTCGACTATATGATACCCTTCACCACTATGGGTATATTTAAAAGATGCACCTAACAGAAGGGCCATTATCATGAAAGTGGGTAAAGTAAAATATGTGACTTTTATCTAAATGTGAATGGACATAGATCAATCCATAAACATGTCGTCCATTGTTACAATGGGACAAAATTATATAAATCGATTTAAAGCAAATATCAATCGTGAACGCGTTGAATACTTGGAACACGAAGTCGGTTCGATATATATGGGCTACATCTGTACTTCCACACGCATCTACGTCATTCTATTCTGAAAAAAACTTGAAGAGTATGGTGCAACATTTACATAAAATCGGAAAAAATAGATATGAAAGCTATATCCAAATATGAACGAACTTCAACGAAACTTGTCACAGTTTAGGTTTGACTAATTTAGGCACGTTTTGTTCCTAATAGACATATTTTGGGTCCTACTTAAAATCGGACGACACCATATGGGGGATTTATCCAAATCTTGACACACGTTTTGCTAAACTATCTTATGTACGTTGTGCAAAATGTTGTGTAAATCTGAACCGATTTTCAGGCAATTTTAAACACATCATTCTAGACTCAATTCAGTACGATACTCCAAATTTCGTGCAAATCGAAGGATATATAAGGACTTTTGCACACAATTTATATTGAATCGGTGGAACATTTATATGGGACCTATGTCTAAATCTGAACCGATTTTCATGACACACATCATTCTAGACCTAACTCATCACTCTATGCCAAATTTCATGGAAATCGAATGATATATAGTGACTTTGTTGAACCATTTACCTAAAATCGGGCCAAACTATATATGGGAGCTATATCTGAACCGATTTTCGCGAAACTTAGCACACATCATTCTAGACTTAGTTCAGTACGCTGTACCAAATTTCGTGCAAATCGAGGGATATATAGGGACTTTGTTACACCATCTATATTAAATCTGTCGAACATATATATGGGCAATATTGCCAATTTTTTAATATTCCATTTTCAAAAAATCAGCTTTTTTGTTTTTGTGGCACATCTATGATTCTTGGTACACATATAGAGAAAAATGTTCTGACTCCGAAACCGTTCGCGATCAAATTTTTGGTTGATGCGCGCAAAAGTTATCGAGGTTTTAATTTTGGGCATAAGAAAAAAATCTTAAAATTACGCCGTTTATCATATTGACCAAAAACGTTGATATATATCTTCCTCCGTAAAATAAGAATATGAATATATTATAAAAATCGCGAAAAAGTTGCACATCTTCGCGAAATATGAGAAAAATAATGAAAATATAGGAGATTACGTAAATATTTTCATTATATTAATGACATACACACACCTAAAAATTAATTTAAAAATATCTACATAATCTAAACACCATGATGAATCAAATGATATCAAAATCACACAAGTCCGTGTAGCTGTTTGTAAATCACAGCGACAACAAAACAAGATATTGAGGAAAAATATTTGTTTTTGGTTCGAAAAAATAATGTCATCATATTTATTTTTTTAATTGTATACAAGAAATTTCAGAAAAAAATGTTGGGGTTATTCTGCTATTTTACCCGAATTTCGCCGAAAAATTGACGTATATAATAATAATCACTTTTTGTGTATAAGTATACGCCTTGCGGATTATATCAAGACCCTTCCGATAAATCTCAGGGTTCTATAAATAGGAATAAATCTTAAAATAAAATAATATTATGAAATATACATTTTAAATTGCGTCTAAGTCGCGTAATTCTCAAAATCATTTGATGCGCATGCGGTTTCCAGGAAGTACTGAAGTTTATCTTCAAATCCATATATATTTTGGGAAATTTCATTTGACAGCTAAGATGTGCCACACGTTACATTGAAGTACCCAAAAAATCGTAAAACGCGAATAATTTCCGAAAACTCCATATGCCATTAACGCGCATCCGATTTCGGTGTGCACCCTAAAAAAATACATCGATCTATACCGATTTGAATGTGGTCCATTAAGAACCATGGATGTGCCAGCTCACACTATTTTTGAGATAAATTACGTCTACATCGCGTAATTCTCAAAATCATTTGATGCGCATGCGGTTTCCAGGAAGTACTGAAGTTTATCTTCCAATCCATATATATTTTGCGAAATTTCATTTGACGGCTAAGATGTGCCGCACGTTACATTGAAGTACCCAAAAAACCGTAAAACGCGAATAATTTCCGAAAACTCCATATGCCATTAACGCGCATCCGATTTCGGTGTGCACCCTAAAAAAATATATCGATCTATAACGATTTCAATGTTGTCCATTAAGAACCATGGATGTGCCACCACAATCTATTTTTGAGATAAATTGCGTACATCTCTCTTTCGGCTGAAGTTTTTAAAGTTCTCTTTTCGAAAAAGATCAAAATCCGTATGAGGTCATTTATTAAAGCGGAAATGATACACAGAAAACGCAAATAAATCCGCGATATTTTCAAAAACATTTTTAGCCAAATTTCGTGTTTTTGGAAGGCCAGTTCCCGCCGTTCTAGTAGATGGATTTTCACGAAGAAGATTTTATATCATCCAAAACGTAAAAAACCTCATTGATCGCGGGTACCCATATCATTCAGTTGACAGATCTAAAAATTTGGCCCGAAAAATAGGTTTTTTAGAAATTTGATCGCACAAAATTCTCAACTTCGGATGAGTATTACTCTGAAGCTGTGCATACTACATACACAAAATACATATCAAATTACGCAGATTCGCGACTACAATAATCGTATAATCGATTTTTAGAAATTCCTCTTCGCGTATTAATGCTAGAACTAAAATTCAAAAAACACTCAAAATCGAGCTTCAAAATGTCAGCATCATTTAAAGGTAGATGCAGTTAAAATTTTGAAAAATGATACATAAAGGGCGTAGTCCCCATTTTGTTGGCTTCTAGTTTTATATTGACACGAAGGCCGTGCAATGAATGGCTTAGTCACAAATCGATAGAGAACATAAAAAAACTGGTTCGCCTCAACCTGTTTTTACACATTTTTTTACATTAAAGTAGACACAGCTTCCACTAAAATAAAGTTTGTAGGTCAATATTATGAGCAGTTTGCAACGACAGATCAATTAACCCAAAACTATTCACTTTGTTTCATATACTTAAGTAGTTCCCGAGTTATAAAGGTGTGAACCTCCGCTTCAGCTATGTTAAAAAATTGGCAATATTGCCCATATATATATATATATATATATTAGGGAACTATGTCTAAATCTGAACCGATTTTCAAGAAATTTTAGCCCTAATTCATCACGCTGTACCAAATTTCGTGCAAATCGAACGATTTTCAGGGACTTTGGTGCACCATTTACCTAAAATCGGGCGAAACTATATATGGGAGCTATATCTAAATATGAACCGATTTTTCCAAATTTAAATAGTTTTCGTCCTTGGGCCGAATAAATGACCTATGCCAAATTTCATCCAATTCGGACCTTAAATGCGAGCTGTACATTGTTTACAACGGACGGACGGACATGCATAAATCGACTCAGAAGGAACCATGGGTCTATCTCGATTCCTTTTGCCTGTTACAAACATATGCACAAAGACATAATACCCTGTACCACAGTGTGGTGAAGGGTATAATCATAACAAAAAAACTGGAAAACATAAACAACATCACTTTTACTTTCATTTTAGCGACATTGAGTATGCGACTGTGATTTAAGGCATGGCAAACAAACCTACAAAAGAAATGGATGTGAGAGGCAGCATGAATTTCTACTGCAACAAAAGAACGATATTACGGCAACTGCTGTGGTGGGTGTGGGTAGGGCAAAGGCACATAATTTGTTAATTAAATGTGTCACAAGTGATAAATGTTATGAATGTGAGTGCCTCAATTCTTTTTTGTTCTTTTTTTCGTTTTGTCTTTGGTGTGGGTAGTAAAGTTTTAGCTTTCATTTACAGTGTAATGCTTTAATTATTTGTTATGGTTGTTTTCCCCACTCAAGATGAAAATGAACTAATTAGTTTTTATGCGTATTTATTGCTGAGCCAAAAGTCAGATTGTATTCTTCTCAGAAATTCCTAAGCAATAGAGGTTAATGTATTGGTGAGTATGTGCGTTATTTGCATTTGTATATGTAATGAAAAATGTACATACATATGTACACACACAGAGCAAAATCCATATAATTTAGAAAATTAATTTTGCAACGAATCATTAGCATCCACCAACACATGTTTGTTATAACATTTATTATTTACATTCGCAGTGGTATTGGTTTCGTGTGTATTTCTTTGGCTCTGGCACCAGTTGTGCATAACAACGTGTTCGGAATTATATAATTCTGGGAAAATTATTAATTCAATAATACTTTGACTAGACAAATTTAGAAGCGTTTGTGTTTTTCACCACACTGTGGTACAGGGTATTATGTCTTTGTGCATATGTTTGTAACAGGCAAAAGGAAACGAGATAGACCCATGGTTCCTTTTGAGAATATGCATAGAATCACTTTCTAAATCGATCTATGAATGTCCGTCCGTCCGTCTGTCCGTCTGTCCATGTTAAATTGCAAACAAAGTACAGGTCGCATTTATTATCCGATTTGTTTGAAATTTGGCACAGCTCACTTATTTGGCCCAAGGACGAACCCTATTGAAATTGGGAAAAATTGGTTCAGATTTAGATTTAGATATATATATATATATATATATATATATTTTCGTTCGATTTAAGGTAAATGGGGCGTCTAAGTCCCTATATATGTTTCGATTTGTACGAAATATACCATTGCGTACTGAATTAGTTCCAGATTAATGTGTACCAATTTTCGAGAAAATCGGTCCAGATTTAGATATAGCCTTCATATATAGTTTCGTCCGATTTCATGTAAATGGTGCCCCAAAGTCCCTATATATCTTTTGATTAGCACGAAATTTGGCATAACGTACTGAATTGAGCCTAGAATGATGTCTGCCAACTTTCGAGAACATCGGTCCAGATTTAGATGTAGCTCCCATATATAGTTTCGTCCGATTTAATGTAAATGGTGCCCCAAAGTCCCTATATATCTTTTGATTTGCACGAAATTTGGCATAACGTGCTGAATTGAGCCTACAATGATGTCTGCCAACTTTTGAGAAAATCGGTCCAGATTTAGATATAGCTCCCATATATAGTTTCGTCCGATTTCATGTAAATGGTGCCCCAAAGTCCCTATATATCCTTCGATTTGCACGAAATTGGGATAACGTACTTAATTGAGCCTAGAATGATGTCTGCCAAGTTTCATATAGTTGTGTTTTCTAGAAGTACAGACAAAGGCCAATGGATGACCCATTTATATTTGTTTGAAGTCGATTTACATACTTTATGGATAGATCTAGGTAGATTCACATTTGGATAAATATCACATATTTATTTCATCCAATTTCATGCTAATGGACTTGTTTAATATACCCATAGTGGTGAAGGGTATCATATAGTCGGCCCCGTCCGACTTTACTACTTTCCTTACTGGTTTATATTAAAATATTTACCTGATTTATTACGCGTTTTGAGTTTGGTTCTAAGACTCTGTTGTAATCATTTCACCTGTGGAGGATAGCGAGATAAAAAATTAGAATTTAAGGATCGATAATGAATGATATAATGAACTATAGCTACATTTAGACCTAGCCCCTGTGTGGAGGTTTCAGATGGAGTGGACCGATATTCCCCATCTTCGAATTTGAACTAAGTTTGGAAGAAATAATAAGATGGGATGGGAAAAAAGTTTGGATGAATCTATATTTTCTGAAACGAATTTGGTCCAAAGAAACATGGGGTCTAAAACCAATATTTCCATGAAGCGCATTTCCACCATGTTAAAATGTATACACCCTCATTAGCCATAAGGCTAAGGGTATAATTATCCATTAAAAATTTCTGAAATTTTTACTATGGATTATATTATGGTTTACATAATCCGTTTTAAGAAATGTCGGTATAGGTCCACTTTTGTTTTTTTCCTGGTTTGAAGGACCGTAATGGCTGTACATTTTAAAATAATTTCTTCTAGATTTCCCACACCTAAAAGCCTCGATATGTTATGTATAGGCGTATGTATTTTAAAAATAATTGTTTTTCAAGGTTTCCTTAAATATCATTTCACCGCTGTGACATCGCCTGGCGTTTTAAAATAGTTTTTTTTTTCAAGGATGTGTGGATTTACATTATTCAGACGGATTTACATTATTCAGACATATGCTATATTTTCTGCACATCGATTCAGATTTAGATATATTTATAATATTTGTAGTATATTCATAAAAAAATCCAGCAACAAAAAAGTATACACATTCTATAAACTTGACATATTAACTGGAAATGGATTCTGATTTTATTAAACAAACAGAAGAAAAAACAAAAATGAAATATGAACTCAACTATCACAAAAACTGTTTTGGAAATCCAATTTGGTTTCACCAAAGGTAGTTGTTTTAATTTATTTCTTGTTTGTTGTTGTTTCGGATACCTCATATGTACCGTAGTGACCACCAGGGGATAGCATTTATTAACATTTCATATCACTGCTGCTGTCGGCCTGCACTTGTTTAGATTAATTCAGTTTAGTTTTTCATAAAAAAAAAACAAAATAGTTTTTGCTGTTATGATTTTTTCTTCGAATAGCAATATAGTTCCAAAAACAATAAAAACTGTGAAAACAGTTGTCAACAGCATGATACATAAACAAAATATAAAGGGACACGAATTAAAACAAAAAATGTTCACAGCCTTGATGGTATATATGAAATATATGATGAAACTGAATGATATATATGAAACTACAAACTATGATGTTATGTCTGTCATTGTCTACAATATACTTACACAACTGCAGTTATTATATAAAGACGATTATCTAAACAACTGTACTTCTTTTCATAAAAAAAATAACATATAAAAAAAATCTATAAAATGTCCTTGAAATCTGTGCCTGCTTTGCTAGCTGCTGACTGCATTCCTCTGCTAGGTGTCATCTTCTTTAGTATGGCTTAGTTCATTGTTTTATTCCCTTTGTCCAATCATAGCTATGCGACAAATTTAAACTCTACCATTCAAACGGATGAAAGGGAAAGAATAAAATAAATGAAAGTGTGACAAATATTTTGAAATCCGTTGTAAAAACGTTGAAGTAGCCGAGCACCAGTGGTCTCCAACAAAGTGATATATTGTGGCCTTTAGTTGGCTTTAAATCTCAAGTAAAAGAATATCGTTGCCGTCAAACTCTGTTAGTTGTGGTCATAGAAAAATGTCATCATTAGACGACAGCAGACATTGTGAAGCAGATGATTGTCGAAGTAGAAGAGAAAATCAAATTACCCAAAATGACAATATTATTTTGTACTGTTAGTATAAAAACGGCAAAAAATAGTTCGACAATAAAGATTTATGTTTTCACAAAAAAATAAAATAAAATAAAAAAAAATTAAAATAAAATAAAATAGAGAATAAGAAGGACTGGTATTTTTTATAGTCATAAGTGTAAGCATTGACTTTTTAAACAATTTGTTAAAGGGATATTTCAGTTTTTAAACAATACTTTTCGAGGACCTCCGTAGTTATTTTGTTGGCTTTTTATGTCGTTCCTGTTACACCACCTCGAAATATTTATCTGAACAGATTTTTGCGAATTTAGAACATATCTTCCTAAAAAATTATACATATAGGCCACCTAATTGGTATTTCGATGTTTCTAGGCAATTTTCCTACAATAGTATCCATATCCGCTTTTGATAGTATTGGAAAAATATTCATGAAAAATATATAGGTACCATCGATAGTCCATAAAATATTTTGAAACCAGTAAGGGTATATTCACCACTTTGGGTATATTCAACAGATGAACCCTAACATACGTGACATTTTTAAAGGAGCAGTAAAATGAAATAGGATCAATAAACATGTCATTCTGCAACCGAAACAAAATTTTTCATTTGGTCAGCTATAGAAGCTATATCTAAATGTGCAAAGATGCATCCTAACAGAAGGGAAATTAACATGAAATTGGGTGAACTAAAATATGTGACTTTTATCTAGATGTGAATCGCCTTAGATCAATCCATAAACATGTTCATTGTTACAAATTATGTAAATCGATTTAAAGCAAATATGCACGTGCACCCGTTGAAAACTTGGAACACGAACACACGTCGGTTCGAAATATATATGGGCTACATTTGTACTTCCACATACAACTACGTCATTCTTCTATATCCAAATATGAACGGATTCCAACGATACTTGTCACAGTTTAGGTTGGGTTCTACTTAAAATCGGACGAAACCATATGGTGGCTATATTTAAATCTGGACGGATTCCAACAAAACTTGACACACGTTTGGCGAAACTATCTTAAGTACGTTGTGCAAAATTTCGTGTAAATCTCAACCGATTTTCAGGACTCTTCACACACATCATTCTAGACTTAATTCAGTACGATATGCCAAATTTCGTCAAAATCGAAAGAAATGTAGGGACTTTGGTACAGCATTTACATTAAATATGAGAGCTATATTTAAATCTGAAACGATTTTCACGGAACTTAACACACATCGTTCTAGGGTTTATTTAGTACGCTATGCCAAATTTCGTGCAAATCGAAGGATATATAGGGAATTTGGTATACCATTTACACCATAGAACATATATATGCGACCTATATCGAAATCTGAACCGATTTTCAAAAAATTGTACACACATCATTCTAGACCACATTTATTACACTATGCTCCCATTTACCCAAAATCGGACGAAACTATATATGGGAGCTATATCTAACTCTGAACCAATTTTCAAGAAATTTCACACACAACATTCTAGCCCTTCTTCATTACACTATGCCAAATTTCGTGGAAATCGAAAGATATATAGGGACTTTGGTGAAACATTTACCAAAAATCGGACTAAACTATATATGGGAGCTATATCTAACTCTGAACCGATTTTAAAGAAATTTTACACACATCATTCAAGACCTAATTCATTACACTATGCCAAATTTCTTGGAAATCGAATGATATATAGGGACTTTGGTGAACCATTTACATTAAACCGGTCGAAAATATACATGGGAGCTATATCTTAATCTTAACCGATTTTTAAGAAAATTTTCACACATAATTCTAGCCTCAATTCATTACGCTATCCCTAATTTCGTGCAAATCGAAAGATATATAGGGACTTTGGTACACCATTTACATTAAATCGGGCGAAACTATATATGGGAGCTATATCTAAATCTGAACCGATTTTCACGAAACTTAACACACGTCCTTCTAGACTTAATTCAGTACGCGGTACCAAATTTCGTGCAAATTGAATGATTTTCAGGGACTTTGGTGCACCATTTACCTAAAATCAGGCGAAATTATATATGGGAGCTATATCTAAATCTGAACCGATTTTCAGGAAACTTAACACACGTCCTTCTAGACTTAATTCAGTACGCGGTATCAAATTTCATGCAAATTGAATGATTTTAAGGGACTTTGGTGCACCATTTACCTAAAATCGGGCGAAATTATATATGGGAGCTATATCTAAATTTGAACCGATTTTCAGGAAATTTTGCACACATCATTCTAGACTTAATTCAGCACTCTGTGTCAAATTTCGTGTAAACCGAAAGATATATTGGGACTTTGGTGCACCATTTACGTTAAATCGGACGAAAATATATATGTATATATAAATCTGAACCGATTTTTTCCAATTTCAATAGGGCTCGTCCTTGGGCCGAATAAGTGCCAAATTTCATCCAATTCGGACCATAAATGCGACCTGTACTTTGTTTACATTTTAACATGGACGGACACACGGACGGATGGACGGACATGCATAAATTGACTCAGAAAGTGATTCTATGCATATTCTCAAAAGGAACCATGGATCTATCTCGATTCCTTTTGCCTGTTACAAACATATGCACAAAGACATAATACCCTGTACCACAGTGTGGTGAAGGGTATAAGAATTCACACCGCCTGTAGTCGCTGAATATATATATATATATATATATATATATAATAGTTGTTTTTACAGAGATGTGTGTAATAATGCCCTCCTATAATCGTAAACAAATATTTGTCGTTTAAAAATATTAAATACTTAAAGAAATTTTAGGCTCAGCTTGAAATTCAAACAATATTCATTCATCCAGGACTTTGTTAGAAGTTGAAATAAATATTCTTATATATAGTCTTAAGTCTCCTGCAGGAGTAATACAGTACACCACTATGGATGTATACCAATAGACCCGTAAAAGTCCTTTGCTATTGCTATTTACAATAATATATATGTATATCGATCTTATGTTGTTCCCATTGATCGGGTGGACCCTTGGCAATAAAAAGATAAAAATTAAATGGACCGACTACTTTGTAAAATATTCCTAAAATGCGGCTACATCTTAGAACACAATTGTACCCCATCACGTACAATTCACAAAATGTGTACCGTTCGTCAATAATAATGTTCCTCTTTTTTTTTAAACGGCCATATCTCCAAATACAATCGGGTTGAAAGTAATGTATTTCATTTTCAATTTAAAAATACCTCTATTTTAAAGAAATCTGGTAATAAAAACTTCTTGAAATAAAACAATACCAACATTAAAAATTTCACATACATTGGTTTATGTTAAAGAGCTCTGCTTCTCTGCTGGAATGTAGTGGTGCAACACATCTATTTTCTTGCAAATAAACCCACATTAAAATTGAAGACTTGAAGCAACAGCACATTGCAATTGGATACATCGAACTTTGAGTGCTGTGTATGTAAAGTAGCAAATATACCCACACGTATGCAACTACATAGAGAGATAAAGATAAAGAGAGGGTAAGACGAGGTGAGCTATACTTAAATAATCTAAACATCTACATGCCCCAACACACATGAACTCAAAACCACTGGGAAATATTTTCAGTTCAAGAAAAAAGTTTCTTGGTTTCGATGAATTTTTTTTTTTTTTTTTTATCTGAGTTTTGGGTTTTCCCATAGTTTGTCGGTTTGATTTTTTTCCTCGTTCAGTTCAAACTAACAGTTTGAAACGTTCTCGTTTCGAAATATGCCTCAATCCAATTATTTGACCTCTGCTCACATTCTCGCCTTTCTTTGGCTATGCAAACTTTAATGAAAAATGAACAACTTGCGGTCCAGTATTTACCTAAACGCACCAAAGAATCTAAACTAAGCTAAATTTAATTTGAAGGTAACAAAAAATTGAATGGGAAAACTTTGAAATTATTCTCCACAGGGAGGCAAATAATAACATGGTATCTTCTACATTATTTTGTTCCTTCTACAGCATCTAACAGTTTGAGTTGAGTAATAGTTTGTTTCAATCACAATTTAAGAATCAAATTGAATAGCGTACAATTTTAAAGATTACAGAGAAATGAACGAAATTCTATACGAGACCCAGAGGGATCAGTTGGGGTAGAAGACCTATATGGTTTCCTGTAGAGGTTTTAAAGGGTTTATATTTTAATCAGTAGACCTAGTCCTGTCTATAAAAGACCCATATAGTTTCTTTTGCTTAAGTCAATGGTTGTCTACAGAAGGCACACAGGTGTTTTATAGAAAATGTAGAGGACTCCCTTAAGAAGACCCAGGGGTCATACATTTCCCGTACAAGTAGAAAGAGGATTTCTATTGCCGACAGGAGTCATATAAAAGCCCATAGGACTTCATTGGTCGTTTATAAAGCCAAATTAGACACTTTTGCTTTTAGAAGGCATACAGGTCTTTTCTAGAAAATATCGAAAGTTCGCCTATAGAATACCTTGAGAATTTATGCTAAATGTATTATATAGCTGTAGAAGATCACTATAGAAGAACTATTTTTTATAGAATGTCTAGAGGTATTCTATTGTCAATAGGAGACCAATGTCGATAGAATAATCAGAGATATTGTTTAGAAGAGCTCTGGCCTTTATTGAAGACTTTCCTATTGTGTATACAAAATATTATTAATATTCTGTAGAAAACACAGACCTCTTTTGAACAAGTAAGGAAAGCATTAAAGTCGGATGGGTCCGACTAGATGATACCCTTCACCACTTTGGGTATATTAAACAGCAGATGATATTTATCTAACTGTGAATCTACTTAGATCAATCCATAAACATGCCATTCGTTTGTTACAATGGGAAAAAATTATGGAAATCGAGTAGTGTCATATATCAACGATTTTGCATAATGTATTCATAATAATTGGCCAAATAAGGCTTTGTGTACATGTAAGAGTTTAAATAAATAAATAAATAAATAAATCGACTTCAAACAAATAATCAATTTTGTACGTTGTGCAAAATTTTAGTACGTTTTGTTCCTACCAGCCTATTGTTTCCTAGGCGCGTCAATTATTAAAATCAATCTATAATAAAACGGAGCTATATCCAAATCTCAACTGTTTTTCATGAAACTTGGCACCCACTATTCTGGACAAAATTTACATCTAATCGAACGAATATATATGGGAGCTATATCTAAACCTTAACCGATTTTCACGAAACTTGACCGACATCACTCTAGGCTCGAAAATTTCATGCAAATCGAAGGATATATAGGGACTTTGGTGCACCATATACATAAAATCGGACGAAACTATATATGGTAGTATATTTAAATCTGAACCGATTTTTAGGAAACTTAATACACATCATTCTATACCTAATTCATTACACTGTGCCAAATTTGGTGCAAATCGAAGGATATATAGGGACTTTTATGGGAGCTATATCTAAATCTGAACCGATTTTCAGGAAACTTAACGCACATCATTCTGTATCTAATTCATTACGCTGTGCCAAATTTCGTGCAAATCGGAAAATAAAAGGGAATTTGGTGGACCGTTTACATAAAATCGGACGAAAATATTTATGGGAGCTATATCTAAATCTAAACCGATTTTCAGGAAGCTTTACACACACCATTCTAGACCTAATTCATTACACTGTACCAAATTTCGTGCAAATCGAAAGATATATAGGGACTTTGGTACACCATTTACATTAAATCGAACGAAGATATATATAGGAGCTATATCTAAATCTGAACCGATTTTCAGGAAATATAACACAAATCATTCTAGACCTAATTCAATACGCTGTGCCAAATTTCGTGCAAATCGAAAGATATATAGGGACTTTGGTGGACCATTTTCATTAAATCGGACGAAAATATATATGAGATCTATATCTAAATCTGAACCGATTTTCAGAAAACTTAACACACATCATTCTATACCTAATTCATTACGCTGTGCCAAATTTCGTGCAAATCGAAAGATTTTCTCCAATTTCAATAGGGTTCGTCCTTGGGCCAAATAAGTGACATGTACCAAATTTCATTCAAATCAGATCATAAATGCGACCTGTGCTTTATTCACAAAAAAGTACA
>NW_026876278.1:0-19712 GCF_032173495.1 Musca vetustissima
GTACAGAACACTATGGAACGGTACCATAATGTTTATTTTCGAACGCTGATTGTAACTAGTCTTTGACTGTAAACCTGTAACTAGTATATTACTACTCCTTAGGTAAGCGTTGGAGTGTCAATTGGTTACCTCCTATAACATGCCCATGTTAAAGTAAACAGTTAAATACATTGTTAAGGGTGTAAAGTGAAACTATTCACTGCAGAGCTGAGAATCGACGAGTTTCTGATTACGAACTGGTTCCTCTTGCTAGCCGGAATTTTGAAAATATTTTTTCACTTTCAAACAGCAGTGCCCAAAATAGGTCCCATGGGCATTTTTCTCACACACACAATAATAAAACAGAAACATTTAAAAATAAGAAAGCAGCAAGCATTTTCTATCCAAATAATATCCAAAAAATTACTACCAGACGATGAAAACTCTCGTAGGCGATATCGTATTTTCAACAAATAAGTCATACCGTTTGGGAAGAAATGAACCTATTAAAAGTATCTTCTTCGTGACAATCTGAAGGTAATAAAGGGTTAATACTCGACACTCCAAAATGACACTGTTTTGTTACCTTAAATATTATCGCCTTAGTTACTTTCAACTTCCACTAAGAAGATACGTTTAAGATGTGACGAATGCGTGCCTCATTTCAATAACAGTATTTGTTAAAATACGATATCGCCTGGTAGTGACTTTTTGATACCCAAAGTAAAATACTTGTATGAATAATGAGTAATTGCAATAACAATAATGTACAACCTATATTTGGCAAAAAAATCAACATTTAACGGTAAACAAGCATAATATTGATTTTAAGGTTAATACTAAGTAAAACTAAAAACGTTATTTAGTTAAATTATAATAATATTTATTTTTAAAAATGTTATTGATTTACAGTCTTCGGTTGTTTTTTGTGTATTCTATCCGGAGCGTGTAAAATATGTTGTTGAAAACTTTGTTTACGTCCAACAACGACGTCTGGGGAAATTTTAGATGGCACATATCTGTAAAAATTAATGTTTTAAAATTTTCAAATTAACAAAAAAGTAAGCTGACTTGCCTCTTATTATACTACATGTAGTAAGTCTCTGAAAACTGGGTTTTTGTATAGATCCACGCCATGTCATTTCAATTGCTATTTGATCACTTATAACAGCACGATTTATTAATATTTTCTGTAATAAATTTGTATCTGAACGGTGGCAGAAATTATGATAGAAGTTATATATTATTACCAATTGTTCCCGAACTTCATCTTCTATTTGATGTTTGGCATCAAAATTTTTAAAATCGTCGACAACACAAAATGGCAGCTATGGCAACAATTGCAATTCTTTTTCTAAGAAAGTGGACATTATGACAGTCGCCGTCATATTCACTTTCACTAATATCCGAACTGCCATTCACATTAAAATCATTGCCTTCTGATGTTCTAATTTGCTCAATACGCATTACCTTTTGCGGTGGATGTTGCATTCTGTTGACTTTGGAAAAAAGGCTGAAAATAATCCACATGCCTCCCTCTTGCTTCTGAATTCAATTGCCTTTTTTGATGTAGAACTCATGATTGCTTTGAATGATGAATGTGCCAAATGATACTTCTTTACTTGTACTTATATCCAAAGAGTTATTCATCCATGACCTTAAATCTAGTTTACACGTGAATTATATTTTTCCGCGCCTCTCTATATTATTTGATACAGCAATGGAAAATGTTTCAGGCCGAAGATTTTTTATAATGAAACCAGTAAGGAAAGTAGTAAAGTCGGACGGGGCCGACTATATGATACCCTTCACCACTTTGAGTATATTCAACAGATGAATCCTAACAGACGTCGCATTTTTAAAGGATCAGTAAAATGAATTTGGAACCATAAACACGTCATTCTGCAACCGATACTAAATTAGAAGCTATATCTAAATCTGAACCGATTTCAGGAAACTTAACACACATCTAGACCTAATTCATTACGCTGTGCCAAATTTAGTGCAAACCGAAAGATATTAAGGAACTTTGGTGCACCATTTACATTAAATCGGACGAAAATGTATATGGGAGCTATATCTAAATCCGAACCGATTTTCAGGAAACTTAACATACATCATTCTAGACCTAATTCATTACGCTGAGCTAAATTTAGTGCAAATCGAGAGATATATAGGGACTTTTGTGCACACTTTACCTTAAATCGGACGAAAATATATATGAGATATATATCTAAATCTAAACCGATTTTCAGGAAACTTAACACACATCATTCTACAGATAATTCATTACGCTGTGCCAAATTTCGTGCAAATCGAAAGATATATAGGGACTTTGGTGCGCAATTTACATTTAATCGGACGAAAATATATATGGGAGCTATATATAAATCTGAACCAATTTTCAGGAAACTTAACACACATCATTCTAGACCTAATTTGTTACGCTGTGCCAATTTTCGTGCTTAAATCGCATAGGCATATTCTCAAAAGTAACCATGTGTCTATGTCGTTTCCTTTTGCCTGTTACAAACATATGCACAGAGACATAATACCCTGTACCACAGTGTGGTGAAGAGTATAAAAAGAATTTGGTTCAAGAACCTCAAAATACCGAAAATTGAGGGGTACCCTTATATGGGGGCTACCAGAAAAAATTGACCAATATTTATAATTTATAGTGGAGAAATTTGCTATCTAATAAGAACTCGATGTACTAAATTACAGTCAATTCGGTCGAAAAATACGATCAGAAACCCCAAAATACCAAAAATTTGGGGACTACCAGAAAAACTGGACCTATATTTATAATTTTTAGTGGAGTAATTTGGTACCCAATAAGAACCCAATGTACAAAATTTCAGAGAATTCCGTTATAAAACGAGCCCAAGAACCCGAAAATACCGAAAATTGGGGGTACCGTTATATGGGGGTTCTCCGAAAAAATGGACCTTTATTTATAATTTTTGGTAGGGAGATTTGCTACCCAATAAGAACTCAATGTACCAAATTTCAGCGAATTCAATTAAAAAACGCGCTCAAGAACCTCAAAATACCGAAAATTGGGGGTACTCTTATATGGGGGCTATCCGAAAAAATGGACCTATATTTTAAATTTTTGGTAGGGAGATTTGCTACCCAATAAGAACTCAAAGTACCAAATTTCAGCGAATTCGGTCGAAAAATGAGATCAAGACCCCCAAAATACCGAAAATTGGGGGTACTCTTATATGGGGGCTCTCCGAAAAAATAGACCTTTATTTATAATTTTTGGTAGGGAGATTTGCTACCCAATAAGAACTCAATGTACCAAATTTCAGCGAATTCAGTTAAAAAACGCGCTCAAGAACCTTAAAATACCGAAAATTGGGGGTACTCTTATATGGGGGCTATCCGAAAAAATGGACCTATATTTTAAATTTTTGGTAGGGAGATTTGCTACCCAATAAGAACTCAATGTACCAAATTTCAGCGAATTCAATTAAAACACGCGCTCAAGAACCTCAAAATACCGGAAATTTGGGGGTACCCTTATATAGGAGCTATGCCTAAACGTCGACCGATTTTCTCCAATTTCAATAGGGTTCGTCCTTGGGCCAATTAAGTAACCTGTGCCAAATTTCATCCAAATCGGATCATAAATGCGACCTGTACTTTGTTCACAAAAATACATGGACGGACAGACGGACAGACGGACGGACGGACGGACGGACAGACGGACATGCGTAAATCGACTCAGAAAGTGATTCTATGCATATTCTCAAAAGGAACCATGGGTCTATCTCGATTATTTTTGCCTGTTACAAACATATGCACAAAGACATAATACCCTGTACCACAGTGTGGTGAAGGGTATAAAAATGTAGTATTATACACAAATTTTTATTCGATGACAAATATTTATAGAACGACAGTTAAATTACGATTCTATCGAATTTCCATCTTCTTTCATTTAACTAAGTAGTTACTACAGACGATCGAAATTGGATAACATTTCATTTGTTATTGTAAAATTACGAAGTATCATCCTTTTACAAAAAAATAAGTGTCGAATTTGAAGATGGAGTTAGAAACTCACTTCCAAATGCTTGCAGGGAAATATTTTAAAACAGGGCTGTCCACACTATATATTGTGAGAAATTTTGTAAATGCCCATTTATGCCCAAAATATGCCCATTTTTTCGGTTGGTGTATGAAAACAAAAAGGAATTAATGACAATTTTGAAAATATTTTTTATTTTCAAATATTTCTCTTTTTTAATAATTGTATGTGTGAATAAGTTGACACACACAGACAGCCTTTCAATCGTTCCTTTTTATTTTCATACACTGATGGAAAAAATGGGGATATTTTTGAATAACATTGGTTCGGAACAAGTCTAAATATGTGACCAAAACTATAGCGGGAGGACATAGCAGAGACAAATGTATTCGGTAGTAAGGAATGATAGTGCTTTGGCCAGTGGCTTGTAGTATATTAATTGGGTAGATACCACAGCTAAGTAAAATGCCTAATTACATATTGGTTATTAGTTTTGAAAATATTTTTTACAAAAGATTTTCTTTATATATAGCATTTCCAGATTAAATGAAACCTTTTAAAAATTAAATTAAACTTTTCCAAAAAAAAAAAAAAACGAACCCCTTTCCAAATAAAATAAAATCTTTTGCAAAGTAAACGAAACATTTTCCAATTGGAATGAAACCTTTTATAAATGGAATGAAACTTTTTACAAATGGAATGAAACATTTTCCAAATTAAATGAAACCTTTATTCTTGTCCAAGGAAATATAATATTTCCAGTAGATTTAAATCAATATCTGAGATTTCAAATAATAATATTCAAATCAAATAATATTAACAAATTTAGTTGTATAGTTCTGTAATTGTTAATTTGTGATTGAATTTTTGTATTTAACATAAATATACTTTATATCATTCTAGATTTAAAGTATATTTATGTTTCTAGAAAACTAGAAATAAAAATACAAACTGGGGTAGATCTTAATGTTTTAAAAATATAGGCCAAAACTAGGAGCGCATTCTTGATGTATGAAATTTTGAAAGTAACAATTTAATTTAACAATTTTAACAAAGGTAAAGACTCTAACAGCCTATTTCGAACGAAAAAAATGCGAATGAAAGTAACTCACTCACTTTCGTTTAAAAAAGCGTCCATGTATTTCGAAAGCTATCGTTCGTTTGCCGTTACGTATAGGGGAGAAGGGGCACCTTTGAACACTTTTTTCTTTCAAGCCTCATAATTTTTTTTATTTTATAATTTTTGGTTTCTTATAAATTTTAACTAATAGTACGTTTACATTTAACCGGATTTCGTTAACCCAGTGGTTTTCAATTGTCAATTCCTTTGCATATATGTCAAATAAATCCTCATAAAGTGGGTTAACCCGTAAAAAGTTCTAATGTATTTGCCGTTTAATAGGTACATATGTAACCTTTACAATGAATATACATATGACATACTTTAAGCTTGATATAAATATGTTATTGCTGTTTTAAGGGAGGAAGTCAAAGTGTTCAAAACTGCCCCCCAGGGGGGGGGGCACCTTTGAACAAGGCTTGACATTTTTGAACGGCTTGGTTTTTTACAGTGTTTATGTTAAAATATAAATGTATTTTATTCAAAAATATCAGAAATGCATTTATTTATTAAAAAATATATACAAAAATTTTCGAAAATTAAAACATTCAGATCAAAATTTATTAAAACATAATATGACATAAAAACAAAAATTAATATGGTGAAAAATAAGTTAATTTCGTAGTCTTATTATCCCATTTGAGAAATCGATGTTCAAAGGTGCCCCACCCGTGGCATTTTACGGAAATGTATAATAACTTTTTTTGTAATAAATATATATGAAAAAAATTACATTAGTTATGTTTGAAATGATTATTGGAATGCAAAACAAATTGTTTAACGAAAGAAAACTTTCACATAATTCTTCCTGCGCCCTTACAACGAAAAGAAAAAAGTTTACAATTACACTGCGAAAACATGGTCACCCATGTACAATTTGTCGACAACTGAAAAAGCTAGCCAAAGTGGTTTACGCAGATAAAGAACAAGAAAACATTTCAACCAAGATTTTATGAGCGTTGTTCAAAGATGCCCCCTCTCCCCTACCATGCGAAAATCTATTAAATTAAATGTAAAGTTTTACAACAATGTTCAATAAATGAGAGTCAAATGGGAAATGATAACAACCCAGTTATTCAATAAATAGCAATTACGAAAAAAATAATGAAGTAATGAATCGAAAAAAAAAAACAAAAAGAGAAAAACATTTGTCATTTCTTCAGACTTTTTAAAATTATTTGAATTGTGAAAGCCAAAGTTTAATAAAAATGTGTGTTTTATACAAAAATATACGCAATATATATCCACGATGTAGAAGATGAAGTGCCGTTTAAATACAAATTTCAAAAATTTTAAAGAGCTAAGAAGAATGCTCGCGTTGAGCCATCCGTCGCGTTATATGTTATCGAAAATACAACAACCACAAGGAAACGATATGCTTTTATGTTATCGTTTCCTTGTGGTTGTTGTATTTTCGATAACATATACCGCGACGGATGGCTCAACGCGAGCATTCTTCTTGTTTGATAGTGTGTCCTCACATGTTTGTCATTCATCAGGCAACCACAAAAATATTTATGGTTGTTGGACAGTCAGTAATCGATCAAAAAGTTAACAGTCAACATTAATAGTGTGTACATCGCTTAAGGTAAGTTCTGGTTTTGCGACACAATAAATATATATGTACGTACGTAATTTTTCTACAAAATTATTCAGAATCAATAGATGTCAATTCAAAAGCATCCAACGGATCGAGGGAACAAATAAATGATTGAAATAGGTAAATATTCTCCAAAAATATAAGGTAGAAAATCTTCTACTTAAGACACCCATATCTCTAGTAATATTTTGCAATATTCTATTTCAGTTGCTACAATATTTCGTAGAGGGCAGATGTGAAAACCAGTCGAGACACAAAAGAAATAGCAAAATGGCGGCGAGAAAAATTAATATATATATATATATATATTGCACAACATATATTATGCAATAAATAAAAAATATGTATTCAAAATAACTTTTATATTTTCAATTTTCCAAACTGTTATAATAGCTAATTTGCTATATACAGTATCTCAATAATGAGTTTACACATTGAATAAATACACAATTTTCTCAACTTTATTAGAAATTAACATAAACTATTTTTTATTAAAGTTATTTTTTTTTTGATTTTTTTTTATAATTGTATACATATGTACAGAGACAAGATGCAAAAAAATAGAAAGTTCAGTTTAAAAATATTAAAAAATATAACAAAAACAAAAAATATTAAATGTTAACATTGTCAATTAACTCTTTTCACAAGAAGTAAATGTTTAGGGTTATAGTATAATAATAATATTATTGAACGCACATTTCCATAAATTTAATATTTTGTATGGCCTCCCTTTGCATGTACCACACATTACAGATGTTTTTTCATCGAGTGGACCCACTTTTGCAAGTCATAATTGTTCGGAATGTTCTGCCACTCATCCAATATTGCAGTTTTTAAAGCTTTTATATTTTTTGGTTGCCGTTTAGCCACCTTATTTTTCAAATAGACCCACAAATTTTCTATAGGGTTAAGGTCTGGGCTTTGGGCTGGCGTATCCAAAACTTATTTTTCAAATAGACCCACAAATTTTCTATAGGGTTAAGGTCTGGGCTTTGGGCTGGCGTATCCAAAACTTTGCCACAGTTATAAAGAAGCCACATGCGCACTATATGTTACTTATGCTTAGGA
Organism: Musca vetustissima; assembly: GCF_032173495.1. Lineage (NCBI taxonomy): Eukaryota > Metazoa > Arthropoda > Insecta > Diptera > Muscidae > Musca > Musca vetustissima. The sequence continues at coordinate 7,810 of NW_026876278.1, forward strand.
TCATTATCCTGATAAAATTTAAAATGTGGCTTGTTATCCCTGATGAACCCAAAGTGCACAGCACTGGTTACCAAGTGCTTCTTTAAAATATCTAAATATTGTTGTGCGTCCATAGTTGTTTCAATAAAAGCTAATGGGTCGATTACGGATGGCAACCATAGTTTAGTTGCGTTGCCAGTTGCCAAATTTGCATTATGGATGGCAACTGTTGTCAACTTCAGTTGCTTTAAATAGCATTTTTCAATACATCCGACAATAACCTGGAACTTAGTTTTCGAATAAAAAAATTTTATTCTTCCCTTTTTCCTCCTCCGTTAATTTGAATACAATCAAAATTTTACACAGTTTTTCCTCTATTAGCCGGATAACTTCGGCGAAACCCACCGACATTGTCGGAAGAACCATGCCAAAGTTGAATTCATTGTTATGAGACTTTTGAAAACTTCCCTCCACAAAAAACATCAGAGCTGCACACATTTTAAAGAGAAGAGGAATTTCTGTTGACCGCCAGGCTTTTCGGAAATCAGGGTTTAAGGCTTCATCTATGCACACGACGGCATCTTTTAGTAGTCGAAAATACACCTTCAAGCTAATATGAGCAGCTGATTGAACATTTCTCTAAACGTCAGCATCTACTAACAGAACTGATGGTAGTTCTAATAGATTTATCTCTTAAATGCCTTCTAATAAATGACACAACTTGAACATAATTTTTATCATCAAAAAATTGTTCCACTGAGCTTATCATCACATATAATTAGTTTTTCTGAAATATTTTATTCATTTTTTTTGTTTGTTTACAATATTTCTTGTAGAAATGTCAAAACAGTATTATCGACTGAGAAAAGTTGATATCCATAATGTTAAGTTTTATTTCAATTGCGTTGCCAGTTGAACTCGCAACTGGAGTTTGGAGTTTCCATAATCGACATAATTTTAGTTTCATCGTGTGCTACTCTTGATGAGTATTTGTTTTTTAATATTGTCTGTCGGACTGTTTCGTGACAAACTTTAACACCACACTCTTCTTCGAGCTCACTCGCAAGCGTCCTAGTGGAAATTTGAGGGTTTTGCATAATTTTTCTAATAATTATGCGCTCAGTACGCTTATTAATTTTGGGCTTCGGACCACCATCTCGCTTTAACTCCAATCTTCCCTCGTTTTCTGCTCGATTTAATACATTGTAAATTGTCTTTCGTGTAACTGAAAACATTTCCGACAATTCGATCACACTTCTTCCCAATTGGCGGTTGTAATATATCAACTGAATTACATCAAAGGATAACCTTTTGACAGGCATTTTTAATACTTTATTTCAAGGTGCGCACACTTAAAACTTTTGTCATCAAATGATTCCCAATATAAAACAAAAGAGTAGAACACGCAAAAGCTAACGGTAGAGTACCGTTAAAATTCATACAGTGCTCAACATAAGAAAAAAGCACGAGATGTGTAAAGAGTTATTTGACACTTGTAAAACAGATCCATATTTGTTTTTGTTGTACTGTTCTTTTATTTTTCAATCAATTTTAATTTCGTTGACTCAAATAAATATTAAAAATAAAATAAGTGTTATTTCAAGCTTCTACATCTGAATATGTTTAATAATTATGCATATGTAAAGACATTCTTGACATACTGTATATGTAACTAGAAATAATACTTAATAGTATCTACCGAAATTGCTGGTTACTGGTAACGCACATAGGGGACAATTGACTTCCCCAATGACATACCCATCAAGGTGTATTTAATAAGGTGTAAGTGACAATCATATGGTTTCAAACTTTTTTCTTTACTGTTTGTAAAGTAAATTGTCAAAAACATTTTCAATATTACATTTCGATTTCAAAAATGGAGTTTAAATTTAGGCTTTTTAAATAATAAAAATTCAAGAAAACTACATCCAAAGAGGGGGACGGAAAGGAAACCTAGGCTCAGTTATAGCCCCGTTCATCGATTGGTCCACATATATAATGTTATGTGTGGAAATCTGTCCAGAAATCCCAACTACTCATAAATGGAGCAGATTATGTTAGCCTATATTGGAATCGGGTCCTTGGTGCTTGTCACAATTCTCGCCGGAGGTTAAATACATCTATGGAAAGATTTTATACGGTCAGCACAATTTCCATGATTTAGTCTTTGGCCGGGGATTTATGTCCTTCATTTAGAAGGCAAGATTTGAAGCCACTCCATAGAAAACATAGATTGTAATCCACAATATAAACATCATAAGGAGCCGTGGGCTACATGTGGGAAACTTAAAATTAATCGCGACCAGGTCTTAAACTTTATTTTTAACTGACCTAAAACCTCCAATAACCTAAGAATACACTAATTCATTAATTATTATTCAAAGAATAGTTCTTGACAAAAATAAATTAATGTTTGTTTTTTATTTTTGTCAAAAACTTATTGTCAGCATGACAATTTAATTTCTATAACAACAATGTTGTTTTTGTAAAATATTTGTTGTTGTATCTGATGCATACACCTTATTAAATACACCTTGATACCCATGTTAAATTCACCAGTCTAGGGTATGACGTGGTAACTACCCAGTAGTTCGAGTAACTGGCGATTAACTAGAAACGTTACTAGTTACCTGTAACTACCACTAGTTACCACATCATGCACCAGACTGGTGAATTTAACATGGGTATGTCATTGGGGAAGTCAATTGTCCCCTGCCTGCCTTACCAGTAACCAGCCATTTAGGTAGTCAAAAAATATAAACTAAGCTATTATAACAGTGTTAAAAATATTTTTGTATGAAAGTTATTCTGAATATATACATACATATCGTCAGCTAAAATGCAAAAAGGCGTAACTAAAAAAAATGGAAATTGACTTTTTGAATGAATATTGTGAATGTCAATAAACTACATGTGTTGACAAAGTTTTACACGTCTGCGGTCAAAAAAGGAGCTTCTATTAACAAAAAGACGTAACTACAACTAACAAAAAATTCACGTTTTTTACTTAATTGTTATGACTGCCATTAAACTAAATAACTAAATTTTTTAAAAAAATATAGTCTATTATTCGTCATATGCAATATCACCCTGCCGGGCACACTTTTTCATTTCACATGACATAATTATGCTTTTGTTAGTTACGCCTTTTTGCAATTTAGCTAACGATATATTGTACAACATAAATTATGAAATAAATAAAAAAATATGTATTCAAAATAACTTTTATATTTTCAATTTTCCAAACTGTTATAATAGCTAATTTGCTATATATATGTAACTAGGAACTAATCAATGGTATCTAACGAAATTGCTGGTTACTGGTAACGCAGGTAGGGGACAATTGGCTTCTCCAATGATATACCCATGTTAAATTCAACAGTCTAGGGCATGATGTGGTAACTAGTGGTAGTTACAGGTAATTAGCAAAATAACTAGTTCATAACCAGTTACTCGAACTACTGGGATTTAATTCATAAATTTACGATTTGCAAAAAAAAAAAAAACACACACACACAAATTTAAAAACATTTTATAAAACTTTGTTCTGATTGGTTGAAAAATATAAGGCGAATTCATTTTTATTGGCCTGGATTGATATGTCAAAAATATTTTGCCCAAACAAACTGATTGACAAGATTTTTTACACACATTTTTGTAGAAAATGTTAATAAAAGTATTGCCAATCAAGCTCTTCGAAATTCGGAGATTTTTATTTATAATTTGGTTTTTTTAATTTTTTGGTCAACATTACAACAACATTTTTGACATTTATTTGCACCAACAGCTGGCCCGATGCGGCTACCTTATTAAAAATACCTTGGCCATGATAACAATTTTTTTATATAATGTTCCCAATTCGCCGATGCGGCTACCTTAAGGGACCCACACACCAATGTATATTTAATAAGGTAGCCGCATCGGCCCAGCTGTTGGTGCAAAAAAAAATTCAAAAATAAACTACTCAAAGTAGCAATTACTATGTACAAGTAGAATTATAAATGTAAATTAAGGAAAAAATATTAAAAATATAAATTTCATTCTGACAAATTGAATTAATATTCCTCAAAAAGGGGTGTAAAACTGCTCAAACAATATTATAATATAAATATATAAAATTAAAAAAAAATATTATTTAAAAGGGAGGGATTGAAAATTTAATATGAAGGGTCGGAACTACTTAGCAATTTTATTATTTGTATACTCAAAATTATTTACTGACAACTTCAAAAATTAATAAAAGTCAACAGATTGAAGGGTTTCATTTTCCAAATCAAAACTATTTTAATCAAGGTGTATTTACACCTTGATTTTAATATTCTTCATGCATTGTGTATGTCGCACATACATACTGCACATACAAAACTGTAACAACCAATAAGTTATCGAAACTGTCACTCAAAAATGATAGTGTGTACACCGCTTATGTATACGGTACGGTACAAGGTAGATGTATTAGGTAGTCGCATCGACCCAGTTGATTGTAACATTGAATGCCTTAAAAAATTAATTATTTTTTGTAAATAAAATTGAAGTTTCGTGTTTTTTTCCAATTTTACTTCGAAAGAACCAAAATATCTAAAAATGAACAGGAATTTTATATGAGGGCTACATCAAAACTGGAAAGATTTTCGTGAAAGGTGTTTTAATTTACAAGAAATGATTCAACCAATCAGAACAAAATGTTTGTATACCCTACACATCTATGTTAAAAGTATGTAACTCAACTGTCTCAACTGTAGATTCACGACAAGCTACAAGAAATGAGGCTGAACGAAAGGGCTGTGACAAATCGAATATACACTTTATGATGGAGGGAGTAAAACATTTGAAAACTTCTCCACATGAACTATGAACATGAACTATATATATGGTATATGAACTATAAAAATGGTCTATTACAAAAATAGAGAGAAAATATGGATTTTGATTCATCACCATTTGTGAAATCTTTGAACTTTATGTGATTCACGCAGTTACAAGAACTACTGGGAAATTACACAAATACAATCACATATTTGAACAAAAAAAATGTCAAATGAAATTTTTCAGTATTTGTAAAATTTTATTTTCCAAAAACAGGAATGAAAAATCCAAACGATACCTATAAAACATGTTCCAAAAATTTTTATTTTGTGAAAGTGCTTCAAATTTTGGTTCGCGATTTTGCAATTCATTCGAAAGCTATAAAGCAAGTGAGTGAATTTGACATTCTCGTTCGCATGATGACAGCTTTTTCGTTATACATAAGCCCAAGGTGTATTTCAAGGTGTATTTAATAAGGTGTAAGTGACAATCATATGGTTTCAAACTTTTTTCTTTATTGTTTGTAAAGTAAATTGTCAAGAAAACTACATCCAAAGAGGGGGACGGAAAGGAAACCTAGGCTCAGTTATAGCCCCGTTCATCGATTGGTCCACATATATAATGTTATGTGTGGAAATCTGTCCAGAAATCCCAACTACTCATAAATGGAGCAGATTATGTTAGCCTATATTGGAATCGGGTCCTTGGTGCTTGTCACAATTCTCGCCGGAGGTTAAATACATCTATGGAAAGATTTTATACGGTCAGCACAATTTCCATGATTTAGTCTTTGGCGGGGATTTATGTCCTTCATTTAGAAGGCAAGATTTGAAGCCACTCCATAGAAAACATAGATTGTAATCCACAATATAAACATCATAAGGAGCCGTGGGCTACATGTGGGAAACTTAAAATTAATCGCGACCAGGTCTTAAACTTTATTTTTAACTGACCTAAAACCTCCAATAACCCAAGAATACACTAATTCATTAATTATTATTCAAAGAATAGTTCTTGACAAAAATAAATTAATGTTTGTTTTTTATTTTTGTCAAAAACTTATTGTCAGCATGACAATTTAATTTCTATAACAACAATGTTGTTTTTGTAAAATATTTGTTGTTGTATCTGATGCATACACCTTATTAAATACACCTTGGTGTATTTCATAAGGCGTAAGTGACAATCATATGGTTTCAAACTTTTTTCTTTATAGTTTGTAAACTAAATTGTCAAGAACATATTCAATACTATATTTCGATTTCAAAAATGGCGTTTAAATTTAGGCTTTTTAAATAATAAAAATTCAAGAAAACTACATCCAAAGAGGGGGACAGAAATGAAACCTAGGCTCAGTTATAACCCCGTTCGCCGATTGGTCCACATATTTTATGTTATGTGTCCAATCCCAGCTACTCATCAAATCGAGGAGACTATGTTAGCCTATATTGAAATCGGCTCCTTGGCGCTTGTCACAATTCTCGGCGGAGGTTAAATACGCCTATGGAAAGATTTTATACGGCCAACACAATTTCCATGATTTAGTCTTTGGCCGGGGATTCATGTCCTTCAATTTTCTTTAAGAAGGTAAGATTTGAAGCCACTCCATAGAAAAAATAGATTGTAATCCACAATATAAACAACATCACAAGGAGCCATGGGCGAATTATGGAAAACTTAAAACTAATCGCCACCAGGTCTTAAACTTTATTTTTCACTGACCTAAAACCGCCAATAACACAAATTCATTAATTATTCCTCAAAGAATAGTTCTTGACAAAAATAAATTAATAATTGTTTTTGTTTATTTTTGTCAAAAACTTATTGTCAGCATGACAATTTAATTTCTATAACAACAATGTTGTTTTTGTAAAATATTTGTAGTTGTATCTGATGCCTACACCTTATTAAAAACACCTTGCATAAACCAAATTTGTAAAGAAAAAATATACGTTTTCTTTCGAGTTGTTTATCGTTCGACTGCTTTTGCCTGTAAAAAGTTTTTATATTAACCAAAATTGATTTTCATTCGCATTGAAAGCGAAAGAAACCCTTCTTTCGCAATACATAAACAGGCTGTAAATCTGTTTCTAAATTGTAAAAATACAATTCTACAAGATTTACATACATACTTTGTGAACTAGTATACCTTGGTTTGTATGTTACATTTTTAAAGTACGTTTACATTGTACAGGATTTGGTTAACCCAGTGGATTTAAATTGTCAATTACTTTGAATATATGCCAAATAAATCCTCATAAAGTAGGTTAACCCAGTAAAAAGTTCTAATGTAAATGTCGTATTATTTTATTGAAAAAACCAGTAAGGAAAGTAGTAAAGTCGGACGGGGCCGACTATATGATACTCTTCACCACTTTGAGTATATTCAACAGATGAATCCTAACAGACGTCGCATTTTTAAAGGATCAGTAAAATGAATTTGGAACCATAAACACGTCATTCTGCAACCGATACTAAATTAGAAGCTATATCTAAATCTGAACCGATTTCAGGAAACTTAACACACATCTAGACCTAATTCATTACGCTGTGCCAAATTTAGTGCAAACCGAAAGATATTAAGGAACTTTGGTGCACCATTTACATTAAATCGGACGAAAATGTATATGGGAGCTATATCTAAATCCGAACCGATTTTCAGGAAACTTAACATACATCATTCTAGACCTAATTCATTACGCTGAGCTAAATTTAGTGCAAATCGAGAGATATATAGGGACTTTTGTGCACACTTTACCTTAAATCGGACGAAAATATATATGAGATATATATCTAAATCTAAACCGATTTTCAGGAAACTTAACACACATCATTCTACAGATAATTCATTACGCTGTGCCAAATTTCGTGCAAATCGAAAGATATATAGGGACTTTGGTGCGCAATTTACATTTAATCGGACGAAAATATATATGGGAGCTATATATAAATCTGAACCAATTTTCAGGAAACTTAACACACATCATTCTAGACCTAATTTGTTACGCTGTGCCAATTTTCGTGCTTAAATCGCATAGGCATATTCTCAAAAGTAACCATGTGTCTATGTCGTTTCCTTTTGCCTGTTACAAACATATGCACAGAGACATAATACCCTGTACCACAGTGTGGTGAAGAGTATAAAAAGAATTTGGTTCAAGAACCTCAAAATACCGAAAATTGAGGGGTACCCTTATATGGGGGCTACCAGAAAAAATTGACCAATATTTATAATTTATAGTGGAGAAATTTGCTATCTAATAAGAACTCGATGTACTAAATTACAGTCAATTCGGTCGAAAAATACGATCAGAAACCCCAAAATACCAAAAATTTGGGGACTACCAGAAAAACTGGACCTATATTTATAATTTTTAGTGGAGTAATTTGGTACCCAATAAGAACCCAATGTACAAAATTTCAGAGAATTCCGTTATAAAACGAGCCCAAGAACCCGAAAATACCGAAAATTGGGGGTACCGTTATATGGGGGTTCTCCGAAAAAATGGACCTTTATTTATAATTTTTGGTAGGGAGATTTGCTACCCAATAAGAACTCAATGTACCAAATTTCAGCGAATTCAATTAAAAAACGCGCTCAAGAACCTCAAAATACCGAAAATTGGGGGTACTCTTATATGGGGGCTATCCGAAAAAATGGACCTATATTTTAAATTTTTGGTAGGGAGATTTGCTACCCAATAAGAACTCAAAGTACCAAATTTCAGCGAATTCGGTCGAAAAATGAGATCAAGACCCCCAAAATACCGAAAATTGGGGGTACTCTTATATGGGGGCTCTCCGAAAAAATAGACCTTTATTTATAATTTTTGGTAGGGAGATTTGCTACCCAATAAGAACTCAATGTACCAAATTTCAGCGAATTCAGTTAAAAAACGCGCTCAAGAACCTTAAAATACCGAAAATTGGGGGTACTCTTATATGGGGGCTATCCGAAAAAATGGACCTATATTTTAAATTTTTGGTAGGGAGATTTGCTACCCAATAAGAACTCAATGTACCAAATTTCAGCGAATTCAATTAAAACACGCGCTCAAGAACCTCAAAATACCGGAAATTTGGGGGTACCCTTATATAGGAGCTATGCCTAAACGTCGACCGATTTTCTCCAATTTCAATAGGGTTCGTCCTTGGGCCAATTAAGTAACCTGTGCCAAATTTCATCCAAATCGGATCATAAATGCGACCTGTACTTTGTTCACAAAAATACATGGACGGACAGACGGACAGACGGACAGACGGACGGACGGACAGACGGACATGCGTAAATCGACTCAGAAAGTGATTCTATGCATATTCTCAAAAGGAACCATGGGTCTATCTCGATTATTTTTGCCTGTTACAAACATATGCACAAAGACATAATACCCTGTACCACAGTGTGGTGAAGGGTATAATCAGGGAATTAGTGGCTGGTCGAAACGAAAATGAAAACTAATTCGAAAATATGAACTACCTCGACGTTAATTAGTTCACATTATCGAGAATTCACTGTTTTGGATGTTGGCATAATCAAGAGTTCACTGTATTTAAAATTACTTTAACTTTGGCATAGCAACGATTAAAATAAATGATCTATTAAAAGAGAACTGAATATACATTACCAAATTAAATGAACCCTTTTGCAAATTAAACGAAACCTTTTCCAATTGGAATGAAACCTTTTACAAATGGAATGAAACTTTTTACAAATGGAATGAAGCATTTTACAATTGAAATGAAACATTTTCCAAATCAAATGAAACCGTTATTCATGTCCTAGGAAATATAATATTTCCAGTAGATTTAAATCAATATTTGAAAATTAAATCAAATAATATTAACAAATAGAGTTATATGGTTATGTAATTGTGATTGATTTGTTTGTAAATTACATAAATATTCTTTAATTCGGCGTAATTTTATTTAATATCTTTACTACATAAAACTAACTTAATAGAAATAGAAACTGGGATATTTCTTGATATATACACTATTTTTCGGTCAATTGAACCTACGGTTAATTGATTTCCACGCTTAATTGAACCACATGATGGGTCAAAAATATTTCATTTCATAATAAGCGGGTTCGGATAATTGGCTCCTCGGTTAATTGAACAAAAATTTGTGCAAATTTTGATGTGCAATTAACCGAAAAATACTGTATATATATTTTTTTGATCAATTTTAGAACAAGAATTATTTTAGAACAAAAATTGAATTGGTCCGAAATACGAAATACATTGATGATTGTGGATTTAATATTCACCTACGAAGAACCCAAGCCCGTTCAAGACAAGGAACAAGAGCATACATTGTATTGCCTACGGTCAGAGGTAGAAATGTCGCTTTAATTGGAGCAGTAAATAACGGGGAAGTTGTACATCAAACAACCATTTCTAATTCCAGTGTAAAAGCAGACATATTTAAATTATTAATATTCTTTTGGAGAAAATCAATCTAGAGTTGAAAATTCGTTCTTGATAATGGATAACGCTCAAATACGCAAGAGGCATGACATAAAAAATTTGATCGAATCCAAAAGATGCAACCTTAAATTCCTACCGCCTTATTCTCTAATGCAAAATCCAACTGAAAATTTATTTTTAAAAATAAAATTATGTGCAAGAGCTTAGTTGTGTGACGTTTCAATGGAACATAACATTGTTGATGTAATCGGGTGAAGTATTCAACCGCTTACTCGGCAAGATTGCTCTACCTACGTTATGGACATGACTTTGAAAATCCCACAAGCTGCAAGTCGGGAACCCCTTCATTAAGATAAGCAGTTACCTTATCATAAAAAAATATTAAATCAAATATGCATTTCATATTTAGGGGCAGGTATTCAATTCTTGTTCTAAAATATTTATAAAAAAAAGTTATTGTTTGTATTACTATTTATTTAGTTTTATGTAGTAAAGATATTAAATAAAATCACGCTGAATTACAGAATATTTATGTTAATTAAAAAAAAAAACAATAACAATTACATAACCATACAACTATATTTCTTAATATTATTTGATTTAATATTCAAATATTGATTTAAAATTACTGGAAATATTATATTTCCTTAGACAAGAAAAAAGGTTTCATTTAATTTTGAAAATGTTTCATTCCAATTGCAAAAGGTCTCATTCCATTTGTAAAAAGTTTCACTCCATTTGTAAAAGGTTTCATTCCAATTAGAAAAGGTTTCGTTTAATTTGCAAAAGGTTTCATTTAATTTGGAAAAGGTTTTATTTAATCTGAAATGCTATATATCTGAACCGACTTCAAGGAGGAATCGGACGGAAATATATGGCATTTCCAGATTAAATGAAACCTTTTGCAAATTAAATGAAACTTTTTCCAAATTTATCGAAACCTTTTCCAAATTAAATGAAACCTTTTGCAAATTGTTCTAAAATATTTATAAAAAATTGATTGTTACTTTCAAAATTTCATAGATCTAGAAATATCCCAGTTTATATTACTATTTATTTAGTTTTATGTAGTAAGGATATTAAATAAAATCACGCTGAATTACAGAATATTTATGTTAATTACAAAATCAATCACAATTACATAACCGTACAAATATAATTGTGAATATTCTTTGGTTTAATTTTCAAATATTGATTTAAATCTACTGGGAATATTATATTTCCTTGGACAAAAAATAAAAGTTTCATTTAATTTAATAAATGTTTCATTCCAATTGCAAAAGGTTTCATTCTATTTGAAAAAAGTTTCATTCCATTTGTAAAAGGTTTCATTCCAATTGGAAAAGGTTTCGTATAATATGGAAAAAGTTTCATTTAATTTGTAAAAGGTTTCATTTAATCTGGAAATTCTATATGTCAGACTCTTTTGAATAAAACATAATTCAAAAGGAAAATTGTATTCAAAATTCTGAAAATTACTGAAAAGTCTAAACAAAATGACAAAACAATTGTTGAATTGTTGTAGAGAATTTTTAACGAAGATAGCAACATTGATTATTACTACGTTTATCGGTAATCTACACTATTTTATAGTGTATTCATTACCCTTCACATTACCAGTAACTACTGAATTGGTATTATTTGCTTAGACAACTTTTTCAAACAAGAAATAAATCCAACAGTCTATTT
>NW_026876279.1:0-19436 GCF_032173495.1 Musca vetustissima
ATCACATTTTTCTCCGATTGAGACAAAATTCAGTTTTGTTGAAATCGGCCCAAAATGAGATGTAGCTCCCATAAATGGTGCAATACTCCCAATTTTTGTCCGATTGAAACGAACTTTTACACAATTTACTGAATTAAGATTAAAGATTATGTATTTTTGTCCGATATGAGCTAAACGAAACGCCAAAGACCCAAAGATTGTCCGAAATGGATCTAGAGTTACGTCTGTTAAGTTATTTGGAAATCGGTTTAGATATAGATGTAGCTCCTGTATATCTTCTCAACCTATTGTTCCACAAATACCTAACTTTTTTTCCACTTATGATGAAATTTTGTTTAGCGTTAAAACTTGAGCCTAGAATAAGGTGCATTGGATCAGATGTGAATTAAGCACCTATATCTACCGTATCGCGTGTGGTAAGTTTGCTGTAAATGTTCAGATTTAAAGCTTTGTGTCCGTTTCATATAAATGTAACACCAACGACTCTAAGTCTATCCAATTGAAATTAGATTGATTGAAGTAGGTTCACCTATAAATGCATATAACATATTCAACGGCAGGATGACGATGTAGCATGATTTGTGGGTATATCAGTGCCACCCGCCAGTACTGAATTAGACCCTTTGTTCCATTTGTTCCATACTTGTCTTTTGTTTTAGAGGAACTCTCCCGAGAGTCAAGACTGACCTATGTGGTTTAAACTCTATAAGCGATCATACTAGCTTTTTACTTCCAGCTTAAACTATTTAGAATAAATAAGCATGATCACCCATCTTCTCCTTATTTGGCACATAGGGATGCGTACCGTAATAGACTCACAACTTCTTCCCGGGATAGATTCTGTAAATCGGGGATAGAATATCTAGTTGGCTCAGTAGTCTCAGATGCTTCAAATATCGAAATCCAGTAATACTTTTTTTCAATAAGAATAATATTGTGTCCAACAAATTGGACATCCATGCATTTGGGAGAACTTTAAACGTTTGAGAATATCAATAACTTGTAAAATCGTTAGATATATTAGGATTTCACCCTTTTTGAACCTCCTATCTGAGGTATTCATTCACCACCTTTCATTCAAATCATGCCAGATTAAATAATAACAAACACGTTACCATGGCAATGGTGTCTTTCGTTCGTTATAACATTGATATTCTCCATTAAGTGTGCATTCAAGGACATTGGAATTAAAGCAAACACACAGACATTCATTCAACTTTGCTTTCTCTACAGTGATACAGTATTCCACAGGGAATACAAATTAAATTGGTTTATTTTACCATGGAATTGTGCTTTTTGCCATCTTTTTTATGAACGAATAACTCACAAGAGGATCCCACTTATACACTGATCCCTGGACAGAGCTTTACTCCGGTTAGAAGGATGTGCAAGGATACAACGCTGGCAGTTTGTTGTGCTTGCTGACTACGTCGTCACGTATTATTGCGTTGTATTTCTAGTTTTTGGGATTGTTTTATATTTTTCGTGGTTTGTGGTCTCTTCCAAAGGGTTTTAATTCATTTTTGTTCTCATAACGTGGAACTGAAGATTGTGTGAATGTGTGGGTGTTTGAAGTTCGCTGTGCGGTGCGTAACAATTCTAAAACAAATTGTACGTGTTGGTTGAGAAATTAAAAACTCAATGTTTCACTTTATGCAAATTGTTGTTACGGGCGATGGTGGTGCTATCCTTCCGCTTTTATTCTTGCAAACGCGTTTTTCTTGTCAAGTGAAGTTTATTTATTTGGTTTTTTATTTCATTATTGCCAACATTGTTGTTCAGTTTGGAAAAATTTCATAAACATTTCAGAACTTTATTATGTTTTTGTTTTCCCACGCCGACAAAGGGACCACAGAGGGAATACATAATTTGTCTACATGACTTCAGTGAATTATCTTAAATGGTATTGGGAATATAAACAACGGAGCGAAATAATACAATTTTGCAAATCCCACAACAACAAAAATTGCGAATAACTTAAATTAAATGTGGAAACCTAGTTTAAATAATGTCTTTCGCGGATCAGATAACCCAAACCAAGAGATGCAATAATTTGATAAAAAATTGAATAATCAAAAATGTAATAAGATATTTTTAATTTAGAAAGTAAATTGATAAATATTGTAGAAGGAAAACCGTATTAAAATAAATAACATATTTCTTTAAAGAAGTATTTCATTCAGCAGATATCTTGCATCCCAAGTTGCAGCAATGGCGCTAAATCCTTCAAAATACCAACAACAATTAGGATACTTCTTTGTAAATGTAGACTAAGGTTTTGGCATAGCACCCAGTCGAAACATGAACATAATTAACAATATTCTGCACAGATGTCTTCATCCCAGAGAAACCGAAATGACACCCCCTTCGATTGAAATATCGACTAAAACATTCAAAATACAGAAAACGAAAAACTTTATATGCGGGATGTGTCATAACATTAACTTATTTTGATAATTTTTTGTGTAGATGTATGCCAGCGTCCAATTCGAAAATATCACCACTTCCACAAGAAAAATTTCAAAATTCCAAAAAATGTGGCGAGAAAACTTATATATGGAAGCTATGCCAAAACTTGGAAACATTGCAAAACTGCTTTTTGCCCTCTATAAAGTCTGTATGTCAATTACAGCCACTTTAGTTGGAATGTGAATTTAAAAGCTTCAACCACAATGGGGGACCTTCAAATGTACCTATTTCGAATATTTTTGAAAATATATTTTCAACTATGGACTATGGCCATGGAAAATGTGGGTAACACCTTTAATATATCTAAATTGGGCGAGACCTTTATAATGGAGCTAAGTCAACTCATGGGCTTACATCGATAAATTTGAATTTAAGAATTTAAGATGAAATTGAATTTAAGAACCCGGAGCGTCAAATTACAGCTACTTTAGTGGGAGAAATTAACAGAATTTTTCGAAAATTGTTGGTACATTTTTAAATGAATTGACTGTAATTTGGTACTTCGAGCTCCCATTGGGTAGCAAATCTCCCAAACAAAAACCAGTAAGGAAAATGGTAAATTCGGACGGGGCCGACTATATGATAACCTTCACCACTTTGGCATATTCAACAGACGTCGACTTTTTGAAGGACCATTAACATGAAAATGGATCCATAAACATGACATTCTGCCACCTATAATTTTTCATTTGGTCAGATATAGGGTTGCTTTTTATGTTATAGTAACATCAGTACGTAGTGCAATATTTTGTGCCGATTGGACCCACCTTGTTGAAGCATTTATATCCTACCTCTAGGTTATACTAACTTCAGTACTTGTGCAAAATTTGTGTCAATCTGGCGTAAAATCGGAAGAAACTATATATGTAAAAGCTATAAAAATCTGAACCAATTTCAATGAGATTTGCCAGAGATTAACTACAGTTCATTGTACAAAATTGTGTGGCAATCGGACACACAAGTGCACAATTTACATAAAATCGGAAGAAAATATATATGTGAGCTATATCAAAAATCTGGACCGATTTTCAGGCAACTTAACACACATCATTCTTGACCTAATTCATTACGCTATGCCAAATTTCGTGCAAATCGAAAGATTTCAGGGACTTTGGTGCACCATTTACATTAAATCGGACGAAAATGTATATATGGGAACTATATCTAAATCTGGACCGATTTTTAGGAAACTTAACTCACATCATTCTAGACCTAATTCAGTACGCTGTACCAAATTTCGTGCAAATCGAATGATATATAGGGACTTTGGTCCAATTCATCACAATATTATTATCTGATCATCACCGAAAATTATAAGCGTTGTCCTTGACCATGCCTGGATCCTCATAGAAATTTTTAAAGCGATCCGCGCTATATTTTCGCTCTCTAATGTGGTAATGGTTTACTAAATAATATATGAATACGTAAGCACCTGTAAATATTGAAGTGTAACTCCCACATCCGACAACGTAATTGGTATCAATTTAAAGGCCAACCACTCCTCTTGGATATACTATATATATATATATATATAAATATATATTCTTGGGCCTATATCCTTCAGGGGAAAATATATACGCTAGAGAATACAATTTTTGTAATTTTGTGCAAATCGAAAGATATATAGGGACTTTGGTACACTATTTACATTAAATCGGACGAAAATGTATATGGGAGCTATATCTAAATCTGAACCGATTTTCAGGAAACATAACACACATCATTCTAGACCTAATTCAGTACGCTTTACCAAATTTCGTGCAAATCGAAGATATATAGGGACTTTGGTGCACCATTTACATAAAATCGGACGAAAATATACATGGGAGCTATATCTAAATCTGAACCGATTTTTCCCAATTTCAATAGGGTTCGTCTTTGTGGCAAATATGTGACCTATGCCAAATTTCATAAAATTCGGATCATAAATGCGACCTTACTTTGTTTACAATTTAACATGGACAGACAGACGGACGGACATGCATAAATCGACTCAGAAAGTGATTCTATGCATATTCTCAAAAGGAACCATGTGTCTATCTTGTTTCCTTTTGCCTGTTACAAACATATGCACAAAGACATAATACCCTGTACCACAGTGTGGTGAAGGGTATAAAAATAATCGATATGGATTCACTTTTTAGTATAGCCCAAGTTTTTTTAGTTTCGGAGAAGTTTTTCAATCAAATTTGCTATATAACGTTATATCTCATTATTTGGTATTTTGTTTGGATACTTTTTTCAATCAAATTAGCTACAATTAAGTATTTTGATTTCGCATAGGGTAGCCAAGAAAATATTTCAATGCAAGACTATTTTAGGATAGCCCCCATATAACAGTTCAGCCCAAATAATCGGTATTTTGGACGTCATATCAATGCGAATGACTTAATTTGATATTCCGATTTATTAGAACAAGTAAAAAATTGTCAGTCTGTGTTGCCGACAGATATATACCCTGAGCCTATGGTTTGCGGAGGTCCACGGAATTAAACACAGGTTTTATTATTCGCTTCATATAATGTATACATTTTTATCAAAGAGTTGACCATCTTTAGAGAGAAGAGGTTGCCCTAGAAACACCATTTTAGGATTTAATGTAAGTTTGGAAACATATTACGTTTTGCATATTGACAAAATTTGAAAATGTTGACACTTGTTGGACATGTACCAGAAGGTAAGGTAAAAATATTACCATGTGCAAAGTGAGCCGATATATAAGTCAGTCTTCCGGAACTTTTTATACCAAACTACAGCCCTATCGGTTGGAAAATGCGGCTAAAGTCTTCAAAATTCGGAAAATGGTTCTATGGGAGCTATACCAAACCGTAGACTGACATTGATAATTTTTGGTAGAAAGATTTGACACTCCAAAATAATTGGATAAATCCAATTTGAGTGAACAAGGTTAACAACATAACCAAAAACACCCCAAAAACAGAATAATGGGTGTAGCATTATATGAGAATGAAAATCCAGAATATAAAATAACAGTTAACAAGGATGAAGCACGTGTCTCATTTTCCAAGTTTGGGATGGAGCGGTATATTGGGGATTCCCTAAAATGAACAACTAAAAGGGAACATTTTCTACTCAATGAGAATTATACCCTTCACAGGTACAGGGTATTATGTCTTTGTGCATATGTTTGTAACAGCCAAAAGGAATCGAGATAGAACCATGGTTCTTCTTGAGAATATGCATAGAATTACTTTCGGAGTCGATTTGATGTTATATTGTAAACAAAGTACGGGTCGCACTTATAATCCGATTTGGATGAAATTTGGTACATCTCATTTATTTGGCCCGAGGACGAAACCTATTGAAATTAGTGAAAATCGGTTCAGATTTAGATATAGCTCCCATAGCTCCCATATATATCTTCGTCCGATTTAAGGTAAATGGTGCACCAAAGTCCCTATATATCTTTCGATTTGCACGAAATTTGGCACAATGTACTCAATTAAGTCTAGAATGATATGTGCCTAGTTTCGTGAAAATCGGTTCAGATTTGGATATAGCTCCCATATATAGCTTCGCCCGATTTTAGGTAAATAGTCCACTAAAGTCCTTGAAAATCTTTTGACTTGCACGAAATTTGGCACAGCATAAAGAATAAGGTCTAGAATGATGTTTGCCAAGTTTCGTGAAAATCGGTTCAGATTTAGATATAGCTCCCATATATATCTTCGTCCGATTTAAGTTTAATTGTGTACCAAAGACCCTATATATCTTTCGACTTACACGAAATTTGGCACAGCGTACTAAATTAAGTATAGAATGATGTCTGCCAAGTTTCGTGAAAATCGGTTCAGATTTAGATATAGCTCCCAGATTTAGATATAGAAATTTGGCACAGCGTACTAAATTAAGTATAGATGGATGTCTGCCAAGTTTCGTGAAAATCGGTTCAGATTTAGATATAGCTCCCATATGTATTTTCATCCGATTTAAGGCATATATATATTTCGATTTGCACGAATTTCGGTATAGGGTACTAAATTAAGTCTATAAAGATGTGTTCATATTTAGTCTCTGAAAATTGGTTCAGATTTATATATAGCTCCCATATATTTTTTCGTCCGATTATTTATTTTATGCAAATTGTACACAAAAGAACCCGATTGATATAAAATTTTTCATAGATTTGAGAATGGTATGTGGATAGGTTTTTAAGTGGTTCAAGTATCTATGTAGATCACACATTTATGTTCACCCCATTCCATTTCATTGGTTGTCTAAAGATTATATGTCTGTTCTATCTACAGGATATTGTATTTATTAGCATCTTTTGTATGTATCCAAAGTGGGAAGGGTATCATATAGTCGGTTCCGTCCGGCTTTTGAACTTTCCTTACTGGTTTTTCTTAAGATCGGTTCAGATTTACATATAGCTCCTATATATACTTTCGTCCGATTTTTAGTTAATGGTGCACTAAAGATCCATTGCTAGGACGATTGGCACAACGTGCCATGTTAAATTGTAAACAAAGTACGAAATTTGGCACAGAGTACTAAATTAGGACCAGAGGTATGTGTGTCAAATTTCGAAAAAAATCGGTTCAGATTTAGATATAGCTCCCATACATAGTTTCGCCCGATTTATGGTAAATGGCGCACCAAAGTCCCCATATATCATTCGATTTGCACGAAATTTGGCATAAGGTACTGATTTTGGTCCAGAGGGATGTGTGCCAAGTTTTGAGAAAATCGGTTCAGATTTAGATATAGCTCCCATATATATTTTCGTCCGATTTAATGAAAATGGTGTACCAAAGCCCCTATATATCTTTCAATTTCCACGAAATGTTGCATAGGAAACTGAGTTTGTACTAGAATGATGTGTGGTAAGTTTCCTGAAAATCGGTCCAGATTTATGGATCAATTTCCGTGGATGTTAATGGATCAATTTTCGTGTTAATGGTCCTTCAACGTCTGTCAGGATTGATCTGTTGAATATATCCAAAGTGGTGAAGGATATTATATAGTCGGCTCGTCTGACATTACTACTTTCCTTACTGTTTTTTTTTATTTATTTATTTATTTTTTTATACCCTTCACCACACTGTGGTACAGGGTATTATGTCTTTGTGCATATGTTTGTAACAGGCAAAAGGAAACGAGATAGACACATGGTTCCTTTTGAGAATATGCATAGAATCACTTTCTGAGTCGATTTATGCATGTCCGTCCGTCCGTCCGTCCGTCCGTCCGTCTGTCCGTCTGTCCGTCTGTCCATGTTAAATTGTAAACAAAGTACAGGTCGCATTTATGATCCGAATTGGATGAAATTTGGCATAGGTCACTTATTCGGCCCAAGGACGAACCCTATTGAAATTGGGAAAAATCGGTTCAGATTTAGATATAGCTCCCATATATATATTTAACCGATTTAATGTAAACGGTCCCTATATATCTTTCGATTTGCACGAAATTTGGTACAGCCTAATCATTTAGGTCTAGAATGATGTCTGCCAAGTTTCGTGAAAATCGGTCCAGATTTAGATATAGCTCCCATATATAGTTTCGTCCGATTTCATGTAAATGGTGCCCCAAAGTCCCTATATATCTTTTGATTTGCACGAAATTTGGTATAACGTGCTGAATTAAGCCTTGAGTGATGTATGCCAAGTTTGGAGAAAATCGGTCCAGATTTAGATATAGCTCCCATATATAGTTTCGTCCGATTTCATGTAAATGGTGCCCCAAAGTCCCTATATATCTTTCGATTTGCACGAAATTTGGTACAGCCTAATCATTTAGGTCTAGAATGATGTCTGCCAAGTTTCGTGAAAATCGGTCCAGATTTAGATATAGCTCCCATATATAGTTTCGTCCGATTTCATGTAAATAGTGCCCAAAGTCCCTATATATCTTCTGATTTGCACGAAATTTGGCATAACGTACTGAATTAAGCCTAGAGGGATGTCTGCCAAGTTTGGAGAAAATCGGTCCAGATTTAGATATAGCTCCCATATATAGTTTCGTCCGATTTGATGTAAATGGTCCACCAAAGTCGCTAAATATCTTCCGATTTGCACGAATTTTGGCATAACGTACTGAATTGAGTCTAGAATGATGTCTGCCAAGTTTCGTGAAAATAGGTCCTGATTTAGATATAGCTCCCATATATAGATTCGTCCGATTTCATGTAAATGGTGCACCAAAGTCCCTATATATCCTTCGATTTGCACGAAATTTGGCATAACGTACTTAATTGAGCCTAGAATGATGTCTGCCAAGTTTCGTGAAAATCGGTCCAGATTTAGATATAGCTCCCTTTTATTATAGATTGATTTTAAGTAATTGACGTACTAAGGAACCAATTGGAATAAAACGTTCTGAAAGTTGTATAACCTAACCTGTGACAAGTTTGTTTGAAATCGCTCAATATTTGGATAGAGCTTCCATATATATTTTCGCCCGATTTCTAGTAAATTGGGCATCAAACTCCTCATGTTAGTCAGATTGACATCAAATTTTGCACAACTTAAAAAATTGAGCATAGAATTACGTAGTTGCGTTTTCTAGAAGTGCAGACATAGCCCAACGGATGACCTATTTATATTTGTTTGAAGTCGATTGACATACTTTATGGATAGATCTAGGTAGATTCACATTTAGATAAATATCACATTTTTTTCATCCAATTTTATGTTATAGTCCTGCTTAATATACCCATAGTGGTGAAGGGTATCATATAGTCGGCCCCGTCCGACTTTACTACTTTCCTTACTGGTTTTTTTTTGTATCTATTGTCAGTGTGTCCATAGTTTGGTTGTGTCTCTCGTTAATCTGTTTAACAAACCAGCTCAAACTAGCTATTGTTAGTGTTTGAAACTAAATCTGGCTAGTTTTAAATTTATTGGCATACCATTAATGCCGCATTACATACATAAGCACGCACGCACATACATGCACATTCTCGTAATGTCATAATTTCACTTGAAATTGTTCGAGAGTTTTATAACAATTTTTTTGGCAACTGTTTACAAATCAGCTTAACATTTTCTGTATCACAATGTGGCGGCGATAAATTCCGCATGTTCTCTGTCGGATAGTCAGCCAGACTTGTTTCATTCATTCGCCATTGTCGTTGTAGTTTTGATTTGTTTTTGGCTCTGCTAATATCCTGGATTTCAGTTGTTTGGCAAAGGTATAACAATGCGGTTTTCTGTCCGTAATGAAACAATGATGTACAGCCATCGTGGCACAGCAGGCATTCAATTGTTGTCGCCGTCATTGCCGACGATGACACCACGACCATCACCATCAATACTAGGAGCAGCAGCAAACAAAAAATGCAATACTGCTGCTACTCGCATTGAATGTTATAAGGACTAATAGCATTTAGCAGGATAATATAATTTAAGTGTCAACATTTTGCTGTTATGTTTATGCGACTCCACTTGATTGCCAAACGCTTCAAATTGTTGTTGGTGTTGTTGTTTTTCCGGATGGTCAGTCGTTATAGTATGGTTGTAATTCCGTTTGTCTACAGCAGCTATTGCTTGCTGGCTGGCTGACTGCTTGGCGTTGTTATGATGATGATGATGACGGTGATGTTGTTCTTGTTGCTGTTGTTGTTGCCGCCGCGTCTAATGCCATAAATTACAATGACTATTGCCCCATACTTCCGTTTTAGCCAAGTTAATGACCATTCACAAGTTTAACCATGTAATGTTGTAGTTGGTGATTTTTTTGGCGTCTTGCAATTTTGCGAAAAGAAAAAGAAGAGTTGGGGGTTAGACAACGAGGTTAGATTTTAATTTGTATCTCTGTGAATAATAGCGGAAGGGAGGATATGCTGATGTAATGTCATTAGTAACATTTTACTTATTTTGTCTGGAAAGTGCGGGTGAGAAACAATTGAATATAATGTCTTTAGCTAAATCTGAATAGTAATTTTAAGAGAAATGTAGAAATTATGCAGGTATTTTCGTCGGTATAAGGTAAATTAATGGGGAGAAAAAAACTTTTTCCCTCCATCGGATGCTATACAGAAGGATGCTATACAGCCACATGATTACTCAACACCTAATAATCCAATAGGTTCCAAATCTTCCTATATTAATACCTTCAGATTCATGGCTAATGAGTGTATATGGAAATTTCGGTCCATTCCTTCCGGTAACATAACCCACAAAATTAATTTCATAATAATAATCTAATATTTTAACTAGATCTGAAGGGGTGTGAATGGAGAAGACTGAAGGAGTTCACAACAAATGAAAAAGCGTTAAGTTCGGCCGGGCCGAACTTTGGATACTCTCCACCATAGATATACTAACAGGTACAGGAAATGAAAATATAGGGAACATACCAAAAAGTGGACCTATACCGACATTTCTACAAAGGGAATGTGTAAACCATTATACAAATTTCAGAAAATTTTAATGGCACAAGAACCCCAAAATACCGAAAATATATGGGAGCTATCCGAAAAAATAGGCCTATATTAATAATTTTTTGTGGAGATAATTGGGACCCAATAATAACTCAAAATGCTAAAATACAGCTAATTCAGTGGAAAAATACGATCAAAATCCCCAAAATACTGAAAATTAGGAGGTACTGTTATATGGGGCTACCAGAAAAAGTGGACCTATATTTATAAATTTTTGTGGAAACATTTGGTACCCAGTAAGAAACCAATGTAGCAAATTTCAGCGAATTCGTTTGAAAAACCCGCTCAAGAACCCCAAAATACCTAAAATTTGTGGGTTACCCTTATATGGGAGCTATGCCTGAACGTGGACCGATAAAGCCCATCTTCGAACTTGACTTGCCTGCTGACAAAAGACGACTCTATGGACAATTTTGGCAATATATCTCAATTCGTTTAGACGATAGAGTGATTAGTCATAGAATTTTACGCTGATCAAGAATATATATACTTTATAGGGTCGGAAATGATTATATTATGAGTTACAAACGGAAAAACAAAATTAATATACCCTCCATACTGTGGTGGAGGGTATAAAAACACGGAATTCATAGATTCATAGGGGAGTCAAACCCAAATGTTTATTTTAATCTAAACTTTCACTAATTCTAACTTTCTCCGCATTCTAGAGCGCACAACAGGCTTCAATTGGCTTATGCGTTTGTCCATCTCATGGTGGACATGTGGTATTAGTCACCCCTCCAAACGTAACATAATATTTTAAATAAGACTTCAAAATGTTTGAAGATGAGGGTTATCGGTCCCTTTCTTCTAGCACCTCCCCCATAAGGAGTTACAAATTGTATGAAGCGGACATAATTTCCAATTTAATTCAACTTTCCTACATGAAGCCTGAAGATGGAGTCAATCAGTCCAACAAACGTAGAACAAGATCGCATATGGGACACACCGGTCTACTCCTTGGTGAACCTCCTCCACAAACTTTGCACATCGTAGTATTTTCACCAAACCTAGATCATTGTTGAATAAGGGAATTTTGAATTGAAATTTTAAAAATGTTAACTTTTCATACGAAGTAATAGGATACTAGGCTTTTTATTAAATTCAGATCATGACGAAGAGAACAGTCGAATATATAGGTCCATTACCTCTGGCACCGGCTCCAAAAAAGTTAGGAATAAGATATATACGGTTGTATATATCTGTTAGTAACACCGATTGACAATTTTGTCCCCATGGTTTGTAAATGAAAAGATGTGATTGAACAAAAACCAATAAGGAAAGTTCAAAAGTCCGATGGGACCGAATATATGGTAACACTTTGGGTTACGTCTCCCTCACATCATATAACCTTGGAAAGAGAATGCCTGAACAGACTGATCTCAGACCAAATAAAGCTGTGTCGACCAGGCCAACAGCCTAAGAGTCATAACCTGAAACTTGTCTAACACCATCACAGGTAAACATATGTCTCAGGATGACTATAACAAGAATTTTTTTGGATGGTATTCCCAAGGATCACTAAATTAATATCGACCAAGAAACGCCCGGCGACGAACAATCACCCAAGAACTCAGACGAAATGAACTTTACCTGGGAAGATGCAAGAAAAAAGGGCAACTTACCGATGCTGTGTTTTACCCTTCACCACACTGTAGTACAGAGTATTATGTCTTTTTTGGAGAAACGATGTCCTCAAAAGAGGAGCAACAGGAGAAGAAGTATATTTGCATGCTATATAACTTCAAAATATCGAAAAAACTGAAATCGCAAATCACATACACTCGTTGGTGGACCACTGAATTGATATCGGACAAAACTAACGGTTATACCATTCAGCACACTGTGGTACAGGGTATTATGTCTTTGTGCATATCTTTGTAACAGGCAAAAGGTACCGAGATAGACCCATGGTTCCTTTTGAGAATATGCATAGAATCACTTTTTGATTCGTCCGTCCGTCCATCCGTCTGTCTGTATATGTTAACTTGTAAACAAAGTACAGGACGCATTTATAGTCCGAAATGGATTAAATTTAGCATATGTCACTTATTCGGCCCAAGAACGAACCCTATTGAAATTGGGAAAAATTGGTTCAGATTTAGATATAGATCCCATATATATTTTCGTCCGATTTAACGTATATGGTGTACCAAAGTCCCTATATATTTTTCGATTTGCGCGAAAATTGGGGTAGCGTACTAAATTAGGTCTAGAATGACGTGCGCTAAGTTTCGTGAAAATCGGTTCAGATTTAGATATAACTCCCTCATATAGTTTCGCCCGAATTTAGGTAAATGGTGCACCAATGTTCCTATATATTATTGGATTTGCATAAAATTTGGCATAGAGTACTTAATTAGGTCCAGAATGATGTGTGATAAGTTTCGTGAAAATCGGTTCAGACCTAGATATAGCTCCCATATATATTTTCGTCCGATTTAATGTAAATGGTGTGCCAAAGTCCCTATATATCTTTCGATTTGCACGAAATTTGGCACAGCGTACTGAAATAGGTCTAGAAAGATGTGTGTTAAGTTTCCTGAAAATCGGTTCAGATTTAGATATAGCTCCTATATATTTTTTCTTCCGAATGTATATTTTCGTCCGATTTTACACATAATTGACACAAATTTTGCACAACGTACTGAAGTTAGTATAATCTACGCACTACGTACTGAAGTTACTATAACATAACTTGTAGCAAGTTTAGTTGAAATCGTTTCAGATTTAGATATAGCACCCATATATAGTTTCGTCCGATTTTAAGTAGCGTCTGTTACGATTCATCTGTTGAATATAACATCCGTTCATAAAACATACTGAAATTAATATAACTTTACCTGTGACAAATTTCGTTGAAATCTGTTTAGATTTTTATATAGGTTTTATTTATATTTTCATCTGTTTTTTAGTAAATGGTGCACCAAACTACTCAGGTTTATCCAATCGGACGCCCGGATTCATATTTGATTTGATTTATTAATTTGATGTTTATGGATATATTTTCATGTTAATAGTCCTTCAAAAATGCAACGTCTGTTAGGATTTATCTGTTGAATATACCCAAAGTGGTGAAGGGCATCATATAGTCGGCCCCGTCCGACTTTTGAACTTTCCTTACTGGTTATTGATTACAATTGTGTTTTGATACCTAAAAAATTAGAAATATTTTTTTTTCATTTTCCTTTCCCAATTGGATATTAGTTTGCTCTTAAACGCGACATCATGGAATTCTAAATAGCAATGTTAAATTTATATTTCTATGATAATTTAATTTTTGCTTTGTTGATTACAATATGAGAATAAAAATAGCAACTATTCAGAAAATATATGAATTAAATCCCCTTTAGAAATGGCATCATTTTTGTTTCCCATTTTGGTGTACTTAGCCGACCGAATTGCTTTGGCGACTTTAGGCTGAAGTGTGTAACTATGTACACATGTATGCATCAGCAGCTCTTTTAGGCTCTTATATGGGATTTCACAAAATATACACTGTAACAAAGTTGACTCCAACATATAATGTATTTTTTGCATATATGCCTTCCGACAAAAACAAAAACATTGTTCGGTATGTTATAAAATGTATGGCAAAATGCCATAAAATATTATGAAATGAGATGAGTAGAACTAAAGTAGCCACTACTGCCGCTGCAGTTACTGGAGTATTACTTTGTGAGTGGTGTTTCCAAGAACACACATGCAAAAAGAAAAAAGTCCATATGAATATGCTCCAATCCCCCAAAGAAACTTAACTTTTATCCTGCCATAGTCAAAATTCATGTATGAAATATATCTTCTTTCGCCTTTGCTTGAGCATATCACTCATGTTATTCGGCGTCTCCCATACCGTGTAACTTTTAAAGACCACATAAATGTAGAAATAGCAACGCTGTCTAAATAAAAGCATTGCTTTAGGTTTTGAACGTCTAGTCTAGTCGTGTTGGTCCTTGCGCTCCATTTCTCTTACCCCCCTTGCACAGCAATTGTAGTTATCGGCTACTACCACGACGACGCCGACAACGACGACGTACAAATTAGTGTAATAAAACGTTTCATAAAACTTATGCGAAACATTTATGGTTCTTTCTGGGTTAAAGTGTAACATCATGATAGGAGGGAATGACAGTGGAATTGGGGTGGGGGAGACATAACTATAACCGTATACGGTGTCAGTTGATGACCATCCATCCACTATTTGGTTACTCAGTCAGGCAGCCAGCACTGTTACAGCATCCCTATCAGTTACTAAACAGTTATGTCCAACTATTACAATGGATAGAAGTAGGAAAATAATTTTGTGCTTAGGCATGACGAATTTTCGATACCCTTCACAAAAGTCAAAGAAAGACATAGATGTAGGTAATGGCAACTCTATGCCAACCGTAAATGGGTTAGGACCTCTCTCTCAACACAGAGATGTAATAAAATTAAAAATACTCTTTAAGAAATCCACGCTTAGAGCCCTGACAGTCTTTGAAAATTATTTTGTATACAATTTTTTTAGATCCCTGACAGTCCTTGAAAATTATTTTCTAAAACATTTTTTTAGATCCCTGACATTCCTTGAAAATTATTTTTTTTTAAAATCCAAGCTTAAAGCCCTGGCAGTCCTTGAAAACTATTAATTAGAAAATCCACGCTTAGAACGCTGATAAGCCTTGAAAAATATTCTTTAAAAAATCTAAGCTTAGAGCCCTGATAGTCCTTTAAAACTGTTCTTTAAAAATCCGAGCTTAGAACCCTCATATGCCTTGAAAAATATTCTTTAAAAAATCCACGCATAAGGCTCTGCTAGTCCTTTGAAAATATTCTTTAAAAAATCCACGATTGAGGCTCTGGTAGTCCTTGAAAAATATTCTTAAAAAAATCCACGCTTAGAATCATGATATGCCTTGAATAATATTGTTTAAAAAATCCGCACTTAGACCCCTGATAGTCCTTTAAAACTATTCTTTAAAAAATCCGAGCTTAGAACCTGATATGCCTTGGAAAATATCCTTTAAAAAATCCGCGCTTAGAGCCTTGGTAGTCCTTTAAAACTATTCTTTAAAAATCCAAGCTTAGAATCCTGATATGCCTTGAAAGACATTCTTTAAAAAATCCACGCTTGTTGGTCTGAAAATCCTTGAAAAATAATCTGTAACAAATTCACACTTATTGCTCTAATAGTCCTTGAAAAATATTATTTAAAAAATCCACGCTTAGGGCCCTGAGAGTCCTTGAAAAATATTATTTAAACCAAACCAAGCTTAGTGCCCTGATAGTCATTGAAAAATATTATTTAGAAAATCCACGCTTATTGGTCTGATAGTCCTTGAAAAATATTCCTTAAAAAATCCACGCTTATTGGTCTGATAGTCCTTTAAAAGTATTATTTAACAAATCCACTCTTATTGGTCTGATAGTCCTTGAAAAATATTCTTTAAAAAATCCACTCTTAGATCCCTGATGGTCATTTCAAAGTATTATTTAACAAATCCACGCCTTCTTTTGGTCCTTGAAAAATATTATTTAACAAATCCACGCCTTCTTTTGGTCCTTGAAAAATATTATTTAACAAATCCACGCCTATTGGTCTGATAGTCCTTCTGAATTTTTCTTTAAAAAATCCACACTAAGATCCTTATTGTCATTAAAAAATATTTTTTTAACAAATCCACGCTTACTTGTCTGATAGTCCTTGAAAAATATTCTCTATCAAATTTAAGCATATTGCTCTGATAGTCCTTGAAAAATATTATTTAACAAATCCACGCCTACTGGTCTGATAGTCCTTGAAAAATATTCTCTATCACATTCAAGCGTATTGCTCTGATAGTCCTTGAAAAATATTATTTAAAAAATCCACGCTTATTGGTCTGATAGTCCTTGAAAAATATTCTTTATCAAATCCACGCTTAGAGCCCTGACAGTCCTTGAAAAATATTATTTAAAAAATCCTCGAATAGAGCCCTGACAATCCTTGAAAAATATTTTTTTAAAAAATCCTCGCTTGGAGCCCTTATAGTCCTTGAAAACTATTCTTTAAAAAATCCACGCTTAGAATCCTGAGAGTCGTTTATAAATATTACTTGAAAATCCTGATAGTCCTTGAAAACTATTTTTTAAAAAATCCACGCTTAGAACCCTGATAGTCCTTGATAACTATTCTTTAAATAGAAAAAAATGCCTTTCATCAATTGTGTTACATACCGAATGTCTATCTTCGTATACCCTCCACTCGATAGTTCCTGGAAATTAAATATACACATAACTATGAACACACACCCATTCACACTGCTTATTCAGATGCTCGTCCTTCCAACACTATATTGTTATTGTCCATAGTGCTGTAAGTTTTTAAGCTCACACTAAATAGTTTTGTTTTACTAAAATATGAGATTCCTTCACCAACCAAAACAATACAGAATGGGGAGGATTCGTAAATTTTATTTTAATTTGTGGCTACGCTTGGTAGCCATTTTATGGAACTGATAACACACACCAAAAACACAAAACCAAAAGCAGATAAAAGAAAAAAAAAACTCTTTTAAAAACAATCAAGTAGTAAAATATTCAAGCAAGTCGCTTTGATAATTGTTGTCAGAGAATGGCGTATGTATATGTTTGTATTTTTGTGATACTGAATTATGTTCGTATTAGTTAATGTCTGAACATAAAAATGAAATGAATTGTGCATTCATTAACTAATAGGAGTTCTGAGGGAGAGAAATGCCTGAGGAAAGATTTCAGCAAAAATGTTATTATTTGAGACTGGAATCTCAGTTTAATTATGCCAAGGAATAAAATTATTTGCTTTTCTAACTTCATTGCAATATTCAACAATTATTGCTTGGATAGGTTTTATAACCTCCACAATAAGTCGGAGTGCTTATTGATTTTGTCATTCCGCTTTCAAAACCTAGAAATATTCGTCAGAGGCCGCATGAAGTACCCATATCCTTGATCAGAAGAAATTTCTATATGGATTCTGGAATATCTGTCTGCTCATATTTTTCCCAGACTATAAGAGCTATAAGATTGCATTTTTATACCCTTCACCACACTGTGGTACAGGGTATTATGTCTTTGTAACAGACAAAAATAATCGAGATGGATCCCTGGTTCCTTTTGAGAATATGCATAGAATCACTTTCTGAGTCGATTTATGCATGTCCGTCCGTCCATGTATTTTTGTTAACAAAGTACAGGTCGCATTTATGATCCGATTTGGATGAAATTAGGCACAGGTCACTTAATTGGCTTAAGGACGAACCCTATTGAAATTGGGAAAAATCTTTTCAGAGTTAGATATAGCTCCCATATATATATTTTCGTCCGATTTAAGGTAAACGGTGTACCAAAGTCCCTAGATATCATTCGATTTGTACGAAATTTGGCATAGCGTACTAAATTAAGTCTAGCATGATGTATGTTAAGTTTCCTGAAAATCGGTTCAGATTTAGATATAGCTCCCATATATATCTTCGTCCGATTTAAGGTAAATGGTGTACCAAAGTCCCCAAATATCTTTCGATTTGCACGAAATTTGGCATAGCGTTCTTAATTAAGTCTATATAAATTTTTGTCCGATTTAATGTAAATGGTGTAACAAACTCCCTATACATATTTCGATTTGCACAAAATTTGGCATAGTGTACTGAAATGAGTCTGGGGTGATGTGAGTAAAGTTTCCTGAAAATCGGTTCAGATTTATATATAGCTCCTGTATATTCTTTCTTCCGATTTTATGTAAATTGTGCCCTAGAGACGTAAACTTTGTCCCATTGTCACACAATTTTATACGATAAACTGTAGTTAATATAAGTTAACCTCTACCTTTCTAATTGAAATCGGTTCAGATTTTATATAGCTTCTACATATATATTTTGGTCCGATTTTACACAAAATTGACACAAATTTTGCACACCGTACTAAAGTTTTGAAATGTGGAATGTTTTGAAATCGATTTCGATTTGGATAGAGCTTCTATATATATATTTTCTCCCGATTTTAAGTAATTTTGTCCCATTGTAAGAAGCAACCCTATATGAACAAATGAAAAATTTAGTATAGTTTGGAGAATTCGACGTCTGTTAGCATTCATCTGTTGAATATACCCAAAGTGGTGAAGGGTATCATATAGTCGGACCC
Organism: Musca vetustissima; assembly: GCF_032173495.1. Classification (NCBI taxonomy): domain Eukaryota; kingdom Metazoa; phylum Arthropoda; class Insecta; order Diptera; family Muscidae; genus Musca; species Musca vetustissima. Next base: position 19,016 of record NW_026876279.1, read on the forward strand.
GCCCGACTTTACTGCTTTCCTTACTGGTTAAAAATAATTTTCTGCAACTATCAGATCTATAATCGCCGATTTTCAAGAAATACATTTAATGGGAAATAAGCATGGATTGTCCCGTCGCGTCACTTTATAATGGTGCAAGATGGGACTTATCGGTCCACTCCTTCTAGCACCTCCCCTACAAAGGGTGAATATTTTGAAAGCTTTTAAATCTCATATGCTCATATCAATCAAGAACCTACACGGTCCCAATCTATTTTGGATAAACTTATCCACGTATCGCTATATTTTATGATGCATTTACTCAGGAATATGGCTTAAAGAAACTAAAATCACGCGGGGTTAAACCCAATAAATGGGCTTTTTATAAAAATGCCCTTGAGAAATACATAAATCGAAGTGAAATCACGAGTCCTACGATCCT
>NW_026876280.1:0-19690 GCF_032173495.1 Musca vetustissima
AAAGCGAATTATATTCAAACCTGCTCGATAAGCATTTTGATCTAGACCTCTCTCTCTAGATCATGCAAATCCTTCCTGGGAGAGCTTTGTCCCCATTATGATGGTTAGGACGATTCTCTCTGAATCATTCAAGCAGGTCCTGCAACTAAAGAATATTGCTATGCTGACATAAGAGAAGGATCTTCATCTCCACATGAAGATGGTACACAAGTGTCATGAGGAGGCACGCTGTTGCAGTTCTCAGGTCGGTATACTGACAGGTCTGAATAGGCCTCCACATGAAGATGGTCCAGAGGTGTATGAGGAGGCACCTTGTTGCAGTTCTCAGGTCGGTATTCTGACAGGTCGGAATACTTCCCAATTGTGTAGCACTAGTATTCGCGGACCTTAGTGGTACGACACAGCTGATCTATCGCTAAATCCGCGACATAGGCGTTGAACGATAGGACCCGACGCCATGATCGTGATCTACAAACGTATCGACCTTAATTCCGTCTGGCGCGTGGATTATCGGACATGTAAAGGTTTAACAGCTTCGTAGGTATCACCTCAGCCTGGAGTGTTACCTACCTCACTATACAGGTTTGGACTTCACCGACTGGTGTTCACACTTGTAATTCATTATCCCACGTTTGAAACTTGACATTGTCCTCAGTGTTGCATGATCGACGGTATCAAAGACATTTGATAGGTGGGGCCATAGAAAACATACCATCCATCGCTCTCTCTCTCTGACAATAAACAAGTGTTTGAAGTTTTATGAATTGCATTCTTAAAATACAGAAATCCAGACATATAATATATATTTTTTCATATAATATACAATTTTTTTTCTGTGAGACAACGGTAACCCTTTTTAATGATTTTCCAAAACTAAATCACTGGCAGCTAGCGAATTGTTAAATTGACTTAAATAATATATTTTAAAGAAATTAAATCGAAAATAAAATCTTCGCCGATTTTTATCTGATAAATCGCATATAGAAATTTAAATAATCTAAAGATATTTTGGTTGTCTATAGAAATTTTGCAATGTCTTATTAGCACTAAACTATTTGTCAATGGTCTTTAGTCAAAAATGTGTCGATAGCTTTTGATTCAAAAAAAAAATGGTTGATCCACATTTGTGATAGTTTGAATGCCATAAATGTCCCTAAATTACTTCAAAAGCGTCATATTATTTAATTGGATATTCACGTCATGGTCACCTCATTTTAGGGAAAAAGTCAAATTATAACTTTACATTTTTATTTTGGTTTTTCTTTTTTAACGAAACAATATTAAGCATTACAAAGAGGATTGCTTGGTTTGTTTGTTGATGGAGCATTTGTGGTTTTTCGAATGGCAATGGCCAAAATAACTTTATACCGAATGTTCGTTCCGAGGTAGCCAACATAAAACAAAGAATGGCCTCTCTGTTGTAAAAATTTTACAAATTATGAATAAAAAGAGCAAAGTTTTTTGGTTTCGGCTGTCCTGAATTGTGGCTGTTGACGGTAGAGGGATCGGATGCTGCTGCTGCAGCGATTATGACTAGCGATGCGGTATTTCAACAACAGCTACATCAACATCAGGAACTTTTATAATACCATAAAAGTGCTGTTGCTATTTTGTTTAAAGTGCTGTTCAAACACTAACAACTGGCAACAGACATGGAAGGCAGGCATACAGGGCCAAACGTTGCTGAACAAAACAACAACAACATCAAATCTCTAGCAGTTATAACTTGCAACACTATGCTGTATATTGCAGTTGCAGCCTCGTTGTCCATTCGTTGTTATTGTATCCTAAGTATTTGCAACAAAATTTCCTTTCACAAAAAGCTTTTGCAAAATGAAGCAAACAAATAGATTTTCATGTTAACTTAACCACAGAAAAGTATTAAAATTTATTATGGCAGTGAAAAATAGCGGGGCAAGCTATAACCACCACCAGTGCTGCTGACTGCTATCTAAGCCAAGAATGTAAAATTTTCCGAATTCTTCTCCTTCTTGCTGCTGTTGCTACTACATAACAAGTGAAATGTTATTATGATGGTGGTAGAAGAATATCGCCTTATTTAGAAAATTTCATTTTTGAGGTTTTTGGGTCAAAAACTATGGGCAGCAGCGGTAGCAGCAGAACTAACTAAAGATACCATAAAAGATTGCGTAGAAATTTGAGTCAAAACAAGGCCATAAGGTTTGTGGTGCGTCGAAAAGAAATACGTATTAAATTTTGAATAATGGTAAAGTTCTGAATGTTTGTCTAAAACTAAAAGTGGATAAAATAGCGTTTATGAATATACACACGTACATATTTGGTCATCAATTTTGTAATACTTTTAAAGAGCATTTACAACCCATCGTATAATTTGGTGTCTGCCAATTTACATTCTATATTTATATTTTCACCATCTAGTCAATGGTAGATGGTATTGGCCGTTGTGGCCAATACTTTGCTTAAAAACTATTATAGATAGAGGAACGGATGACCACGCATGTCAAGATCAAATCAGACGATAGGTGTAATAGGTGGATCCGGGACCAACAAACTAGTAAAATAAAAAGGAAGTTTATGACCCCAATTTGAAAAAGAATTTGAATCGAAGTGGCACTGGATTAACCGATAACTGAATTAACCAATACCATTATTACCAATAGGTAATAATGCGGAATCTCAATGCTAAATGATTAGAAATATATCTATAAATCTTTCGATGTATTTGGGCGATCGTTGTTGACTATATTCTCAAATTGTTGACTAAATACAATTTTCGATAGCAGAGACCATGGTCGGAGAGACAATTATCCTTTAAAGAACCAGATGTGTTTCCTAGAACCACTTAATTTGTTTATGGTAGTACAGACATCAGACGGACGAAACATTAGAAGCCATTGTTACAATTTCACCAACTTTTAAGCTTGATAACTACTTGTGATTGCATTTTGACAGTTGTTTGTGAGTGTTCCAACAAGTAAAAACGTTGTTTGATGCACCATTTACATAAAATCGGACGAAACTATATATGGGAGTTATATCTAAATCTGAACCGATTCCAACAAAACTTCGCACACATCAAACTGGACTAAATTCAGTACGTTGTGCAAAATCTTGGCTCAATCGAAGAGATATTGGGAGTTTGGGGCACCATTTACACAAAATCGGACGAAACTATTTTACTTACTTAGTTGGCTTGCTAATCGATGTCATCGGCGTAGGCGAGTAGCATGTGTTGTTTGGTGTACAGCGTGTCATTTCTGTTCACCTTTGCGTCTCGTATGACCTTTTCCAGCAAGATGTTAAAAAGATCACACGACAAACTGTCACCTTATCTGAATCCTCGTTCGGTATTGAAGGGCTCCGACTTTAACTGCTGACTTTGTGCCACTTAAAGTTATGCTTAATTTTGCAATGCGGAACGTAGACATGGCTTTAAACACCTCTGAACGGATAGGGCTGTCGAATGCGGCTTTATAGCAGATAAATAGGTGGTATGTATCGATGTGTTTTTCGTGGGTCTTTTCCAGGATTTGACGCAGAGTGAAAATCTGGTCAATGGGGGATTTGCCAGGTCTGAAGCCGCATTAGTATGGTCCAATAATGTCATTGACCATTGGCTTCAATCGTTCACACGGCACACTGATAGCACTTTATATGCAATGGGAAGGAGACTTACTTCTATATAGTTGGCACATATCGTATTGTCTCCTTTTTTGTGCACGAGACACAGGATGCTGAGGTTCCAATCATTTTTCTTGTTCTTTCTTCTTTTTTCTGAAACCACTTTCTCCTCTCTTCCTTTCTCTTGATAATTCTCCATCACTATACGTGTTGCTACTGTTTGCAGAGTTGCAGTATACGCTGCGTCTTTCACATCAGTAGCATTACGACACTCCTATTGTGCTTTTGCTGTAGTTTGTAGGGAGTGGGCAATTCTTTGCCATTGTGCTTCTATACTATTATCGGGACAAGAAGTGCTTTCGTCAAGCAGGTGGGTATGTTGAGCAGAGTAGGCATCGGCTACTGGTTGTGTTTGCAGCTTTTCAACGTCGAGTTTCCGTGTTGTGTTAGATCGCACCTTCGCTGCAACGTTAAGATGAGTGCGAACCTTGGAGAAATCCAGGCGACCTTGTGTATATCGAGATGCTTGAATCTGGTGCTGCTAACTACCATGTTTTTTGCTGCCGCGAAGTCAATCAACTTCATGCCCTTGTCGGATGTTTCTTCATGGAGGCTGAATTTTCCGACGGTGAGACCAAAAATATTTTCCCTTCCGATTTTTGTATTAAAATCTCCTAGCAGAATTTTAATGTCATCACCAGGGCATCAATCATATGATGTTTCGAGGCACTCGTAAAATATGTCTTTGGTCTGCTCATCTTTGTCTTCGGCTGGAGCATGGGCGCAAAAAAGACTGATGTGGAAATTCAAGTTTCGTTTCATGACAGCTATAATACAGTGCGTAATCGTCTGATTTACTTACGCCTGTCCTTTCTATCACATTTCCTGTAAGGCAATAATATCGGCTTTGTACTTCCTGAGTACATCCGCCAAAGCGAGAACTGCGCCTGTTCTGTACAAGGTGCGCACATTCCAAGTGCAGATGAGCAGATCGTGGTGTGTGCAAAATTTTGTCTCAATCGGACCAAAATTTAGAGTTTGGTGCACCACTTACATAAAATCGGATGAAACTATATATGGGAGCTATATCTTAATCTGAACCGATTTTCTCAATTGCAATAGGGTTCGCCCTTTATATAGCTTCAAGGCAATCCTCAATATTGTATTTTTGCATATGATGCAAATGTCTCCCTTCTCGAGCATTCTTTTGAGATCTAAGTACGGGAATATGTCGCTGGGGACAGATCATTAGCACTTTCTCTTTCTTCAACTGCAGTAGTTTCTAGAGGATTTCGTCACATATCAACAAAAGTGGATCACAGTCACAATGGAACAATTATTTGGACCATGCACGAACCCTAATGAATTGATTCAGATTACACGTCAATATGCACCGAAGATGTTATGTTCACTGTCAAGTTTGATTTTATAACCCTATTGAATCGATTCGGATTACACCAAAGATGTTATGTCCAGTGCACCGAATATGTTATGTCCAGTGTCAAGTTTGATTTTAATCGATTCAGATTACAATATAGCTATCATCGATTGTGGTCTAAATATGCCAGATGCATCCGATTTCGTTTCTTATACCATATTACAGTTCTGTGCTGCGACAAGCGTTTGTAACACTTGTTCTAGACCCACCTTTAATTATATCGTCATATCTCGACTAGCTGAGTAGGTCTAGGTGAGTACGTGTACGTTGATGATCAGCCCAAAAGTGACCAAATTTTTATTTGATCCCTTATACATCACATGGTCCAACATATATTTCTCCAGTCGGCCCAGAACCGAAATTACATGACATATTTGTACATTGATTATAAGTTGTAATTGACAGAAAACAATTAGTGGCATCAAATATATAATATCTTAATTTTATTCTCAACATCATACTAATAAACATCTCATAGAAGTTCATTTATTGAAAGATATATGTACATCACAATAATTGTCAAACTCTCTTCCTCAAATTTGATCGTCAAGCTTTAGAAGAAAATCCAAGTCTAAGCTATTGTCAAATAGACAATCTTCTGTATTTTTTGCTACAAAGTTTTAAAATTGATGACCACACTGCTGAAAATGATTATACCAGGATGACGTTCTTCTTGTCGTTTAGAGTTTATTGTCACATCACCGATTATTTGACGCAGCTGAGCTGATGGATGACACTGCTTGCTGGTGGGTATAACCATTAAAGAACGTTGGCGTTTTTCGCTTCGTTTTTATCCATCGATATTTGCCCATCATTGTTGCCATTAATATGTCCGTTTATAAGTAGAAGTAGTAGTTGTAGTAGCAGCAGTTAGAGTAATGAAGTGGCAGTATTTGATGATGTATTGCATTCCCCCAACCCCCATCTATGATGCACGTTCCACGTTCGTCGCTGTGTTCATTATCCGCCATCGTACTGGTCGACAATATTTGATCGAACATGTTTTAATATAATTCATCAATAACGTCGCCATCACCATCGTCATCCTCATCAGCGTCAGCTGCTCTATTAATGCAATCAACCGGAAAGTGCAGGGGCGACCATTAAATCTCAAACATCACCACCTAAACAGGTTAGAACTACCGCAGCGCGGCATATGAACAAATATGTTACGGGAAAATGCTGGACGAAGACAAGGAGTCGTCTATCAGTATTCTTGACATGTTACCAAAACAAGACCCCACATTAAGTTTAATAGTTTAGATGGGTGATGGGATGTTGCCACAAGATCTACTTTGGAAATGAGTAGTTAATTCTGGCATTAACCACCAGTTACACAATATCCAACTTTGTTTACTCTCATTGAATGGCAATTTTAAAGAGAACCTTCATTGTGTTGTAGCTAACATTGGTTTACTTTGTAAATGGTGTAATTATTTAACGACTATGAGGCCTCTACTCATAAATCAATTAAAATGCAGTTAAAATAAAAAGAAGACTAGAATTTAAAAATAAATGCAATCATGGCTATTTATGCTATCCCGCAACTAATTAAAATCGATAAAAAAAGAAGAACTGGAAGATGTTTATAACCTAATTAAGTAGTGGACTGGTTTCAATTACATTTTCTACTCTACAATGGAAAAGAAAACAACCTACACAAAATTTCATTAAATGTAAACAAGTAAACATGGTGTTAAGTACAGCCGGTCCGAACATGTTGTACCCTTCATCAGGCGGGAAACTTAAACGTAATAAAACACAAACTCTAATAACAACGTTCAATAAAATTCAAAAATTTTGGGATTCCCAACTGTACCGCTTAGCGACCATATGTTGATAGCTCACTGTATGTTGATATATAAAGCCATTAATGAAAGAATCAAACTTGAACGGGCCCACTATGAGCCGGAGATCATATTTTTTCGCTATAATTAGAGCAGTGAGTTTATGAAATAAATGAATATCAGATTAAAGAGCAAGAGTAAAAATTCAACAGGTATCCAAAATGGCAGTTAATATTGTTTTAAATTTAAATAATAAAATTATTTTTAACCACGTTTTGTATAGCTATGGCCATGGATTACAAATGTGATATCAGAATGTCACAATCAAATAAAATGAATCCAAGATGGCGGATCAAATATAAAAAATAGTTCATATCATAGCAGTAATTAAAATCAAAATAGAAGGTAATCGACGGTTTATGTAATATGGCTATAAAAGTATAGCATGCCTTAATTAAATTGAAATATAGCCGATTTGGTTGAAAAGCGTGCTCAAAATCCTCAAACTCCCAAATGATGGGGGTCCGTTTATATGGGGCCTACCGCGAAACTTGATGCAATTTCAATAGTTTTTGGTACGAAGATTTTTTACCCAATTTGAATTCAAATTAGTAAATTACAGCTAATTTTAAAGGATTCGCATAAAATACTTAAAAAAACAAAATTAAGAGTAGTAACGTTATTGAGGGCTACTTCAAATAGTGGACCAAATAGTGCCAAATTTGTGCAAATCGAAAGATATATAGGGACTTTGGCACACCATATACATTAAATCGGACGAAAATATATATGGGAGCTATATCTAAATCTGGACCGACTTTCTGGAAACTTAACATACACCATTCTTTAGCTTATTCATTGCCCTATGCCAAATTTCGTACAAATCGAAAGATACATAGGGACGTTGGTATACCATTTACATTAAATCGCACGAAAATATATATGGGATCTATATCTAAATCTGGAACGATTTTCAGGAAACTTAACTCACATTATGCTAGACCTAATTCGGTACGTCGTGCCAAATTTCGTGCAAATCGAAAGATATATAAAGACTTTGGTACACCATTTACCTAAAATCGGACGAAAATATATATGGGAGCTATATCTAAATCTGGACCAATTTTCAGGAAACTTAACACACATCATTCTAGACCCAATTCAGTACGCTGTGCCGAATTTCGTGCAAATCGAAAGATATATAGAGACTTTGGTAAACCATTTACATTAAATCGGACGAAAATATATATATGGGTGCTATATCTAAATCTGAACCGATTTTTCCCAATTTTCATCCAATTCGGATCATAAATGCGACCTGTACTTTGTTTATAATTTAACATGGACAGGCAGACGGACGGGCATTCATAAATCGACCTAAAAATTGATCCTATGCATATTCTCACAAGGAATCATGCGTCTATCTCGTTTCCTTTGATTGTTACAAACATATGGACAACGACAGTGTGTTGAAGGGTATATAAACCAAATTACAGCCAAATTGCTAGAAGGTCAAATTTGACTATTATCATTAGCATGATATATGAGTAAAAGTCAAATTAAATTTTTTTATTAAATTTTACAAGTAATTTTCAACGATTATATATAGTATCAACAATAACTCTTAAATTTATGAACAGTCGCATACGGTTGTGGACAGAGAGCATATCACGGCGTCGATTGGTGCTATAACCATTAGATTATCCGCTGACATTGCTTGGCACTAGGTTCTGGAACTCACATTTTTTGAAAAAAATCATATATATATGAGTTTCAAATACGAAATTTCTGCTCATTATTTTCAATTACTAATAATTTCGTCTGCGATATAGAGATCGCAATATTTAAAATACAGCTCTGAAATTGTGAATGCACCAATATAGCTAGTACTCCTAGGATGTTTGGTATTGAAAATGGCATATATACCCCCAATATTCGGTATTTTGGGGATTGTGGTCACGTTTTCTAACCGAATTTTGAGTTATAATGGTAGGACATATCCGTAACAAAAATTATTAATATTGACTAAAGATTCAGGGCAGCCCCCATACAACGGTACTCCACAATACTCGGTATTATGTCGATTTTACATAGATTTTCTAACCGAATTGGCTGTAATTTTGGCATTAATATTGACCCAAGATTCAGGATAACCCCCATATAACGGTATCCGCCAATATTCAGTATTTTGGAGATTTTGGACACGTTTTCCAACCGAACTGGCTGTAACATGGTATTGGTTCTCATTAAGTAGCACATACCTGAAATTATAAATATTGACACTAGCTCTTATATAACGATACTGACCAATAGTAAGTATTTTGGAAATTATTTTCAACCGAATTGGCTGTAATTTGGTATTTTGGGATTTCTCAATATATTGCACATCTCCGTAGTAAAAATGTTTAATATTTACCCACGTTAAGGAATAGCCCCGATCACATGGTAGGTTCAATATACGATTTTGGGGATTTTTGCCATTTGGTATTTTGGATTCTTGAGATGCCGTTACAAGAACCCAAAATACCAAATGCCATATCTCCGCGGTGTTTTGAGAATGTTGGAAACTTTTATCAACCGAATTTGGTCGTAATTTGGTATTTTGTATTATCATTGGCTGTCAAAAATATCAATATTGATCTCCGTTTTATTTACCCCCACAACGAAGCCCCACTGTAAGATATATGCTCACGTATTTTTCGGTATTTTCAAGGTATCATAAAATGAGTTTTGTTCTAATAATTATAGATATTTTGATTGTCATCCTCATCATTATACCCTTCACCACACTGTGGTACAGGGTATTATGTCTTTGTGCATATGTTTGTAACAGGCAAAAAAAAATCGAGATAAACCCATGGTTCCTTTTGAGAATATGCATAGAATCACTTTCTGAATCGATTTATGCATGTCCGTCCGTCCGTCCGTCTGTCCGTCTGTCCATGTTAAATTGTAAACAAAGTACAGGTCGCATTTATGATCCGATTTGGATGAAATTTGGCACAGCTCATTTGTTTGGCCCAAGGACGAACCCTATTGAAATTGGGAAAAATCGGTTCAGATTTAGATATAGCTCCCATATATATTTTTGCCCGATTTACGGACTTTAGACCCTAAAAATCTTTCGATTTGCACGAAATTTGGCATAGCGTATTGAATTGACCCACGAAAGATGTGTGCCAAGTTTCGTGAAAATCGGTTCAGATTTATATATAGCTCCCATATATAGTTTCGCCCGATTTACGGACTTTAGACCCTGTAAATCTTTCGATTTGCACGAAATTTGGCATAGCGTACTGAATTGAGCCACGAAAGATGTGTGCCAAGTTTCGTTAAAAACGGTTCAGATTTAGATATAGCTCCCATATATAGTTTCGGCCGATTTTTGGTAAATGGCGTACCAAAGTCCCTATATATCTTTCGATTTGCACGAAATTTGGCATAGCGCACTGAATTAAGTCTAGAATGATGTGTGCAAAGTTTCGTGAAAATCGGTTCAGATTTAGATATAGCTCCCGTATATATCTTCCTCCGATTTAAGGTAAATGGTGTACCAAAGTCCTTATATATCTTTCGATTTGCATGAAATTTGGCATAACGTACTGAATTGAGGCTAGAATGATGTCTGCCCAGTTTCGCGAAAATCGGTCCAGATGTAGATATAGCTCCCATATATAGTTTCGTCCGATTTCATGTTAATGGTGCCCCAAAGTCCCTATATATCTTTCGATTTGCAGGAAATTTGGCATAACGTACTGAATTGAGCCTAGAATGATGTCTGCCCAGTTTCGAGAAAATCGGCCCAGATTCAGATATAGTTTCGTCCGATTTCATGTAAATGGTGCACCAAAGTCCCTATATATCCTTCGATATATTTGGATAGAGCTTCCATATATATTTTCGCCCGATTTTAAGTAAATTGGACATCAAACTCTTCATGCTAGTCAGGTTGACATCAAATTTTGCAGAACGTACAAAATTGAGCATAGAATTACGTAGTTGCGTTTTCTAAAAGTACAGACATAGCCCAACAGATAACCTATTTATATTTGATTGAAGTCGATTTATATAACTTATGGATATATAGGTAGATTCACATTTAGATAAATATCACATATTTTATTTCATCCAATTTCATGTTAATAGTCCTGTTTAATATATCCATAGTGGTGAAGGGTATCATATAGTCGGCCCCGTCCGACTTTACTACTTTCCTTACTGGTTTTTACTTGTATTGGGAAAAATGTATTTACTCCCTTCACCACACTGTTGTACAGGGTATTATGTCTTTGTGCATATGTTTGTAACATGCAAAAGGAAACGTCCGTCCATCTGTTGGTGTTAAATTGAAAACAAAATTTAGTAAAGCTCATTTGTATGAGCCCAAGGGCGAATCCTTGTGAAACTGCTGAAAATCGTTTCATATTTTGATATAACTCCTGCGGTTTGATTTAAATGGTGCACCAAAGCCCCTATATTTCTTTCGATTTTCACTAAATTGCATACGTACTGAATGGGGTGTAGAATGATGTGTGCTGAGTTTCGTGAAAATCGGATCAAATTTAGATATAGCTCCCATATATATTTTCGTCCGATTTTATGTAAGTGGTGCACCAAAGCTCCATATATATCTTTCGATTTTCACGAAATAGCATACTTATTTCAATAACAATTTCTCGCCTTTGAGGTCTCCACCTAAAATCTTATGAACAATATTTTTGTAAAATATTGCGAAAACGAAAATCACATCTCGTGATAACGATGGCGAAGTTTTCCTTTTGAGGTTGCCATATAATCACCTAAGTCTTTCATCCCCAATAGAAATTTTCACCACCCAGTTCATAACCTCGATTTTGTTTCACAGTGTAATAGGGCTATTAACACCGAGTCCAATGGATGATATCTTTAGCCACAGATAAGTTTTATACGTGTCTCAATAAAATATTACGGTGTGTTACAAACGAAATGAACTAACTAAGCTACCCTCCATCTTAATGTAAGGTGTTGTACGTACAGCATAAACAACATGTGGACATACACGACTTTATCCAACCAGATGTGTATATGTTTTTAACCCAACATAATGAACTACTCAATTTCATTCTGATCATTATCCCAACTATTACACAATCAGTTCGATCATCAAGTTCATCAATCAGAACTCCCAGGGAGAAATGCCACACATTCTAGGATGTGGATTGCAGTTCCTCCACATCGTTTTATCTGTCGATCATCAACATTATCTAGCGATGATGATATAAAAACAAGTACACACATACTTACAAACTGCAATGGCTGCATTGCATTCTGCTTTGTGTCGGTGGCGGTCTTTAAAACTTACCGCTCGGTTTCTTTTAGCTTTTGTGGTTTTGTCATCATCCTTGACTTAACTTGACAAATATGCTGAACTGAAATGGTCAATGATATCTCAGGAATGTCCCCGACCAGCAATTCATTGCATGATAGCCAATAGGCTATTTCAAAAATATCTATTGGTGGGAATAACTTTGAAGAAAAAACCCGGTGGATAAAAGAAAGTCATTTGTTGTTGTGTGTTTGTTTCCTGAAGGCATGTGACGTAATTAATTGTGTGATATCAAGCTATTAGGATAGATTCCATGAGAGAGATAGTGTGGTGAGATTATAAGCGAATTGTTTGGATTTTGAACTACACAATTTGTATACTCTAAATTAGGAAAACTTGTTATGATGGTATTGTATTGATTCGGATCAATGAAGTACAAGAATTAACCCTTTCAGTGTTTCTGTAGAATATATTCGACATTTAAAAAATCTCTCTTTCTCTGCGATTTTACGGTTAACCTATGTACCGTTAACATTGATGTTTTTGTTTTTGCTGAAAAACAGACGAAACTGTCCGAGGGTTAAAATGAAAATTGTTTTTTTTTTTTCTAAACTCTAAGCCTTTATATGATTTTAAGTACAAAATTTTATATTTTTATTCCGACAAAAAATTTTTTTGACACGAAAGCAAATTTGACATACGCAATTTGCTACACTGCACTGTTCAAACTTTAATCTCAATCAGGCACTCGTTTATTATTTAATGCACAATTAACATAAAGTCGGTCGCAAATATTATGGAAGCCATGTCTGCATCTGCACCAATTTCAAAAAAAACGTTATAAAGTCATTCTAGTCTCAATTAGATAAGCTGCGCAAAATTTCGTGTCAATAGACACACATTAAGAGTTTCGTGATCCATTCACATAAAATCGGACTAAAATATATATGGGAGCTTTGGTGCACCATTAACATAAAATCGGACGAAAATATATATGGGAGCTATACCTAAATCTAAACCGATTTTTACGAAACTTAGCACGTATCATTCCTGACTCAATTCAGTACGCCATGCTAAATTTCGTGCAAATCGAAAATAATATAGAGTCTTTGTTGCACCATTTACCTAAAATCGGACGAAAGTATATATGAGAGCTATATCTAAATCTGAATTGATTCTCAATTGGGGTTGTCCTAAGGCCAAATAAATGAACTGTGCCAAATTTATCCAATTTGGATCATAAATGCCACTTGTACTTTGTTTACAATTTAACATGGGTACACAGACGGACGGACATGCAAAACTCGACTCAGAAAGTGATTGTATGCATATTCTCAAAAGGAAACATATGCCTATATCGTTTCCTTTTGCCCGTAACGAACATATGCACAAATACATAACATTCTGTACCACAATGTGGTGAAAGTTATTAATATTAGTTTCGAAATTGAGCTATATCGGTCCTCAATTAGGCATAACCCTTCGTATTATAAAAACGCCAAATATTCGAAAATGTTGGTCCCGCTTTAGGTATGCTTCATATAACTTTGCCCTCTAAATTGTAGTACATATTTTGCGGATTTCATTCATTTTGCGGATTTCATTTGACCCTATCATGCGTTCATAATATGGGTCCAAATTTTAGGATTTTGAGTATTTAGGTTGTAATTATTCCGTTTTCTAAGAATATCGTCATAAAATAAAACTCGAACCTGACGATAGTGCATTTAGGCCATATAATTATAGCTCCTGAAGGAAAGAATTGAGATACAAGACTAAAATATTGGGTTCGAAATTGATATATATCGCTCACTAATTAGGCATAGCCCCTTTTATAATGATAACTCCAAATATTCTATGGTCCACTTTTATGCGCATATAATTTTGCAATCCTAATTACAGAATTTTGAGGATTTTATACGCATGTTCCAATCTACCATGCATTATCAATATCAATAGAACGTTTTGGGATTTTCATATTTTAGGTAAAATCCCCAATAAAAATCGTTAAAATTTTTATTTGGCATACATAATGGTTTACATAAATCGGTTTATAGAATTGTCGGCATAGGTCCACTTTTTGGTATGCTTCCTATATTTTTATTTCAAGTACATTTCAGTATACCTATGGTGGAGGTTATCTAAAGTTCGGCCCAGCCGAACTTAACTCTTTTTGCGCTTGTTAACATTTAACATGAAGGAAGGTATAGTGATGTAAAAATCGTAGGTTCAAAATTGAATTATATCAGACTTCAATTTGGCGAAGTACCTCACATAATGATAACCCAAAATATTCGGTAATTCCTACACGATGAAATCAATATTGGTTAGGTATAGCCTCCAGGGACCTACACATACACATTTTTTTCTGTAAATTACACATTGACCTCGATATTGATTTTTTGCAGGGAAATGTCAAAAATTGAATCTACACCGCTAACGTTTTCCAAAAATATTTCCCAGACAGACAATTTTCCTAATATCCTCAAAATGCAGAAAATTTGTGGTTCCAATATATGAGAATCAAACATAAACATATTATTTTCGTAGGTAGATTTTCTACCCAATTAAAACCCTAAAATTCAAATCACAGTCATTTATGTGGCAAAATCTGCAAAAAATCACAAACAAATATTGAAGGAACTCTTATATGGGGCTGCATTTAGGGATGGATCGATATTGATTATTTTTGTAGTTAGATTTGCTAACAAATGAATAGGAAATTAGAACCACTGCAGTGGAAAATAAGCTCAAAATCCATAAAATTGTGGCTAACACACCCTTTTAACAGGTTATTCTGGTATTACACTAGGGTATGGACTAGGGTAAATCCAATCGGTGAAGATTTTCCCCGTTTTCCAGCTTGGTTTTTGTTTGAAAATATGTCCGTCATTGTGGAGATTTTCGAGCTAATATTTCTAATTGCGTTAAAATTAGTCTAACAGTTGAAAATTGGAAATTGTCATTGTAATTTGTCTTGCAGGAGAATTTGTTCTTCTCTATGAAAATGAAAAACATGAACATATTCCTCAGCGTACTGTAAAAAGGAGTGGCGTTTCTAAGGCCACAGTGTCGAAACATGCATCCATATTTAACATTTGTGCTAAGATGTTGTCTACGCTCCATAAAAAGGGATCCAGGAAAATACATAATATGAAGTGAGCTTTATGTAGAAATACCAAAACAGGGGCTTATGTTGAGCTAATAAGTTGTTACCCCCTTAGAACCCGGTGTACAAAGTTCCAGCCACTTCGTTTAAAAACTTCACATAGGGCTATTCTTTAAAGGGAGGCTGGAACATTGGAACCTTCACCATAAAGTGGATTATATATAAAATTTGTCATTACGTTTGAAACACCTCGAAATATTCACCAGAGTCCCATAAAGTATATATATAATATCGATCAATATAAAAACCAGTAAGGAAAGTAGTAAAATATACCACTTTGGGTATATTCAACAGATGCATCCTAACAGACGTCGAATTTTTGAAGGACCGGTATAAAATATATACATGAGCTATATTGAAATCTAAACCGATTTCATTGGAACTTGTCACAGGTTAACTTATACTAATTTCAGTATGTTTTGTACATATCGGCCACATTTTGAGTTTTTGGTGCATTATGTACTTAAAATCGAGAGAAAATATATATAGGACTCTAACCAAATCTGAACCGATTCCAAAAATTTCTACACGGTAGTTTATATTAGCTTCAGTAAGTGGTGCAAAATGTTGTGTCAAAGGTCGGGCCTTTGGTGCACCTTTTACTTAAAATCTGACGAAACTATATAGGAGGTGATGCAAATGTGGTATACCCATTTGTTTTTAGATTGCAAAATTTTTATTTTTTATCCGATTAAATTGAAAATTTACACTTAACATGCTACATGTGTTGTCTTTCCATGTATCAATTTGAAAATAATATTATTCTAACAATTTAAGAGATATTTGAGAAAATATTTGAAATCCCATAAAAAGTGATTTTAAAAAAAGTGCAAGTAATGTGGTATACCACATGATGTTAATGTGGTATAGTATAATTATCACTTGCAATTGATATCTTATATAATTTATCGTTTTTAATGAATGCGAATTAGATCGAGATTTATGTCTGTTAAGATTTTTAACGGATACGTTGAGTGCAACTTTAATTTTTATTATATAATAATGTCTACACATGGCAATTTTTAATTTTTATATGGAGAAGTTGTTAAAACTCATAACCTTTGTTTTTCATCCTTGTGATTCATGGTAGACTCTCGTAGAGTACAAATGTTTCACATAGTAATGAGATTTTGTCTAGTGCTGGAATTTTTTCATGCAGAATCAAGGTATACCACATTACCTACACTTGTGTTTACTGAAGAAATGTCTAGTTTTTTTTCCAAATTGGTGATTATGTGGTGCAATCGCGCATATTATTTGATTTTTAGTTCATACTGATTATTTTAATGCTTTAGTAATAACGATTAAAGTACATCCGTAAAACAAAAAATTATTTTTAAACTTCAACCGAAAAAAAGTCAATTTCATGAAAAATTTTATTTTTGGTACTGATTCTCAACGTGATTTAAATAAATTAAACAGGTCATTGCTATCTTATTTTTTGAGAACAGCAAACTATAGAACATGTTTTAGTTATTCTAAAATTTTCAGTTTACAAAAAAAGTGACTATACCACATTACCAACCTATACCACATTTGCATCACTTCCACTATATAGGAGCTATATCTAAATTTAAACCGATTTCAACTACACTTGTCACACGTTATGTTACAGTACCTTCAGCACGTAGTGCAAAATTTTGTGACAACTTCTAGGTTATGCTAACTTCAGTACGTTGTGCAACATTTGTGTCAATTTTATGTAGTGGAATAGGGCGAAAATATATATGGGAGCTATATCTCAATCTGAACCGATTTTCAGGAAACTTAACACACATCATTCTAGACCCCATTCATTACGCTGTGCCAAATTTCGTGCAAATCGAAAGATATGTAGGGACTTCGATGCACCATTTACATTAAATCGGACGAATATATATATATGGGAGCTATATCTAAATCAGAAACAATTTTCAGAAAACTTAACACACATCATTCTAGACCTAATTCATTATGCTGTGCCAAAATTGATGCAAATCGAAAGATATTTGGTGCACCATTTAAATTAAATTGAACGAAAATATATATGGGAGCCATATCTAAATCTGAACCGATTTTCACGAAACTTAACACACGTCATTCTAGACTTAAGTCAGTACGATGTCCCAAATTTCGTACAAATCGAAAGATACATAGGGACTTTGGTACACTATTTACATTAAATCTGACGAACATATATATGGATGCTATATCTAAATCTAAAGCGATTTTCAGCAAACTTTACACACATCATTCTACCCCTAATTCATTGCGCTGTGCCACATTTCATGCAAAACGGAAGATATATAGGGACTTTTGTACACTATTTACCTTACATCGGACGAAAATATATATGGGAGCTATATCTAAATCTGAAGCGATTTTCAGCAAACTTTACACACATCATTCTACCCCTAATTCATTACGCTGTGCCACATTTCGTGCAAATAGAAATATATATAGGGACTTTGGAGCACCATTTACAATAAATAGGACGAAAATATATATGGGAGCTATATCTAAATTTGAACCGATTTTTCCAATTTCAATCGGGTTCGTCCTTGGGCCAAATAAGAGACCTATGCCAAGTTTGATCCAATTCGCATCATAAATGCGACATGTACTTTAAAATTTATCATGGACAGACAGACTGACGGACGGATTAACGGAAATGTAAAGTAAACTAAACCAAAAAAGACGTAGCTTTTTCGAAAGAACATTGACATGAAATTGAACGAACTTAAATATGTGATCTTTATCTATATCTAAACCGACTAACATAAGTCCCTACACATGTCATCCTGCAACCTATGCTAAATTTTGTAAATCGATTTAAAGCAAACTTGACACACGCTATTCGGTATGCTGCACTCTTTAAAATTAATCTCAATCAAACACCCATTGATTATTTGGTGTAAAGTAAACATGAACAAGTCGAAATTATATATATGGAAGCTATGCTATATCTAAACCGATTTCAAGGAAACTTGGCAGAGATTAATTTATATTAACTTCAGTACTTTGTGTCAATCGGCCTATCTAGGGGTCTTTAATGCACCATTTACTTAATATCGGACGAAGATATATATAGGAGGTGTTTGTAAATCAGAATGTGATTCTATGCATATTCTCAAAAGGAACCATGGGTCTATCTCGATTACTTTTGCCTGTTACAAACATATGCACATAGACATAATACCATGTACCACAGTGTGGTGAGAGGTATAAAAAAATTTATCATATAAATGTTGTCTATCTTCGATAAAGACGAAATTCAGTTCAGTATAATATGTGCTTAGTTAAGGGCCAATTGGTTCAGTTATAGATCCAGCCCTCAATTAAAAATACTATAGCAACAGCGTCCGATTTTGTGCAAATTGGCAAAATTTTCTGCGTGTAGTAAAGAAGTCTTTTAAATGACGTCCTTGTTGCCTGAGACTAAATCTGCAGTGTCACTTGTAGTTTTATTGCAATGAGAATCAAATATTATAAATTGTCCAAAGAATTTACACTGTCAAAACTGTTAACGTTTATTCTATACCTACTTCATGTCGGTTATTTCATAAAAGCCATTCTCTTCATCGACATACCAAATGTATATTAAACAATCGATCACTTTTTAACACCTCTTAAAATGTCAAATGCCCCTTAGCAATTTAATTCTATTGCTATACATTCATATAATTAACAATAACGTTGCATCATTTCTAGCACAACGAAAAAAAACAACAAAAATTTTTTTATACGAAATTGCTTAAAAACTAAATGTTGTGACAAAATATCAACTCCCAAGTGAATAAACAATTTTATTAAAACAAAAGACAACAGCAACAACACGAAACTTCACAATGAACTCCATTATTGAGAAGTGGCAAAACCTTCGGCCTTTCAACAAACTGTTGTGCAAATTACTGACTTAATACTGGCCACAAATGTCAAATGGTTTAGTTGATTGGTTGCTTGGTTCGTTGAATGTTTGATGTGGTGTGTCTGCTGCCCCGCTTGCCACATACAATCACCATCACATTGCTGTCACCAAAACAAACACTTTAATTGGCTAATTTGACTTCTAAACTATTATTAGAATTTCATTAAGCGGCAAATACACGGCAAAAATTCATTGCTAATTAACTTCACAATCGAATTAATTAAACGACTGGAAAATATCGAAGAAACGGAGAAGTCAAAATAAGCGGACAGTTTAGTTTTTTCGTTTTCGTTAACCAATTCTAAATCGAAATGTTGCAAATTTTTGCTGTTGTTGCAAAATTCGAAGAACTCTCAAGAAACATGAACAGCAACAACAATAACAACATGAAACGACAAGCGAACGATGAACAAAAACTGAACGAATGTCTAGTAAATGAAAACCACCATAACACTAGACGGTGAACATAAAGTATCGAGCA
>NW_026876281.1:0-19378 GCF_032173495.1 Musca vetustissima
GACCCTTAATCCCCTTAGTGACCCTTAATCCGGATTGAGCCTTAATCCCCTCAATGACCCTTAATCCGGGGTTAATGACCCTTAATCCGGATTAAGCTTTAATCCCCTCAGTGACCCATAGTCCGGGGACAATGACCTTTAATCCGGGGTCAATGACCCTTAGTCCCATTAGTAACCCTTAATCCGGATTAGGGGTCATTGACCCCGGATTAAGGGTCATTGACCCCGGATTAAGGGTCATTGACCCCAGAGGTCATTGACCCCGGAGGTCATTGACCCCGGATTAAAGGTCACTGAGGGGATTAAGGCTTAATCCGTATTAAGGGCCATTGACCCCGGAGGTCATTGACCCCGGATTAAGGGTCACTGAGGGGATTAAGGCTTAATCCGGATTAAGGGCATTGACCCCGGATTAAGGGTCACTGAGGGGATTATGGCTTAATCCGGATTAAGGGTCACTAAGGTCATTGACACCGGATTAAAAGTTTTTGAACCCGGATTAAAGGTCACTGAGGGGATTAAGGGTCACTGAGGGGATTAAGGTCATTGATCCCGGATTAAGGTCATTGAGGGGATTATGGCTTAATTCGGATTAAGGGTCGCTAAGGGGATTAAGGGTAATTGACCCCGGATTAAAGGTCATCGACCCCGGATTAAGGGTCACTGAGGGGATTAAGGTTTAATCCGGATTAAAGGTCATTGACCTCGGATTAAGGCCACTGAGGGGATTAAGGGTCACTGAGGGGATTAAGGGTCATTGACCTCGGATTAAAGGTCATTGACCCCGGATTAGGGGTCACTGAGGAGATTAAAGCTTAATCCGGATTAAGGGTCATTGAGGGGATTAAGGGTCATTGCTTGTTAATAAATTAAATCGAGAATGCCTTATATAACCTTAATATATAAAGGAGCTTAGTGATAAGCGAGTGAGTGACTGTGAGATCATCGCCCAGACGAAACGGCTGAAGCTAGAAGCATGAAATTTTTAGTACTTATGTGTATGATAAGTACTAAATTTGGTAGTATTTACATTTATTTAAGCGTATTGGAGTAGAGCACTAAAGGTACCAAAATGTTATACAAATTTGGATTAGGTGTACAGATAGAACTGGAGTCTTGAAATTGGGAATTAAAATGACTGTTGAAGTGTAGGATTGAGGTGTTCAGGAAATTCGTACTTATGGGTACGAAACTACTAAATGTTAATAAATTTAGTACAATTTGGATTTTGGAATTAATTGAAATTAAGAATTAATTTTATTTGAATTTTTAATGGGGTATGATTGATGACAATGGGTATTCAGTCGTCAACGACTGTGTAAACGACATAGTCGATGATAGTCGTCAACGAAAATTAGGGAGTTTTGTCGACGAAGTTGCCGTCAACGACAACTTCGCTTACCTTGTCGCCCAAGTTGTCTTGCATGAATACTGCGACACTTGTGTGAAAATTTCGTCAAGGATCTCACATTGTTGTCTGCAAAGTGTCTTCAAGGAATTGCCATTGTCTTGCATGATTCGATAATGTTGTCTGCAAGACACTTTCTACTGGGTATATTACACAAACCAATACAAAAATATATTCGCAATAAAAAAGCATTTATATGCACACTCAACTTCTACACTCATTCTAAAATATGACAAACTTCCTTTAGCTAACGGAAATCTAAAAGCTGGAATATTGAAAATAATATAGAGAATTAATATCACATATTTGCACGTAAATCATAATTTGAAAAAAAAAAAATCCAAGTCTTTTCGGGAAATGAAATCCAATAAAAAAAGTATAAAAAACAAATAAAACGAATATTTTTATATTCGCTGCACACATTCTAGCAAGAACAACACTCCAAGTTGGGTGATAAAAAAACGCATATAATCGAATGCTTAGCCTAGCTGGAATATTTTTCTCAATACACAAAATTGAACGCATCGTGTCATTTTAATAGCACTAGACGTAAAACTTTTATTGAATATTGAAAGTTTATTTTTCTAATGGTGTGCGAAAGTAAAAGTTTCACAAAAAAACAAACAAAGCATATGTTATGAAATTTGAATGCAATGAATATTTATCATATTCACATTTTATTTATATATCAGAAATCATTATATAATCGATTTATAGCACACTTCATACACTCTATTCGATAATATCAATCAGACACACCCGTTCGAAATATATATGGAAGCTATGTCTGCATCTGCACCCATTACAAAAAAAAGGCAATCATTCTAGTCTCAATTGAATACGTTGAGCAAAATTTCGAGTCAATCGGAGGAGTTTGGTGCACCATATACCAAAAATCGGACGAAAATATATATGTGGCAGATATATCTAAATCTGCACCAATTTTCCGAAAAGTAACACACATTATTCTAGACATAAGTCAGTATGCTATGCCAAATTTCGGGCAAATCGAAATCAAAGGATATATAACGAGACTATTTTCCTAAAATTGGGCGAAAATATACTGGAGCTATATCTAAATCTGAACCGATTTTCACTAAACTTAGCACACATCAATCTAGACTTAAGTCAGTACGCTATGCCAAATTTCGTGGAAATCGAAGGATATATAGGGACTTTGACATTATTTACCTAAAATCGGACGAAAATATATATGGGAGCTATACCTAAATCTGAAATAATTTTATCGAAATTTAGCACACATCATTCTAGGAGTACGCTGTGCCAAATTTAGTGAACATCGAAGAATATATAAGGACTTTGGTGCACTATTTTCCTAAAATCGGGCGAAAATATATATGGGAGCTAGGTCTAAATCTAAACCGATTTTCACGAAACTTAGTACACATTATTCTAGACATAATTCCAAATTTCGTGGAAATCGAAGGATATATAGGGACTTTGACACTATTTACCTAAAATCGGTCGAAAATATAAATGGGAGCTATATCTGAATCTTAACCGATTTTCACGAAACTTAGCACACATCGTGGGAGCTATGTCTAAATCTTAACCGATTTTCACGAAATTTAACACACATCATTCTAGACTTAATTCAGTAAGCTATGCCAAATTTCGTGCAAATCGAAGTATATATAGGGACTTTGGTGCACTATTTACCTAAAATCGGTCGAAAATATATATGGGAGCTAGGTCTAAATCTAAACTGATTTTCACGAAATTTAGTACACATTATTCTAGACTTAATTCCAAATTTCGTGGAAATCGAAGGATATGTAGGGACTTTGACACTATTTACCTAAAATCAGTCGAAAATATATATGGGAGCTATATCTGAATCTTAACCGATTTTCACGAAACATAGCACACATCGTTCTAGGCTCAATTCAGTACGCTGTGCGAATTGCCGATATTTAGGGTCTTTGGTGCACCACTTACCTTAAATCGGACGAAAATATATATGGGAGCTATATCTAAATCTGAACCGATTTTTATACCCTACACAACTATGTTGTCAGGGTATTATAGCTTTGTGCAGCCCCAAGAGTTTGTAACGCCGCGAAATATTGGTCCTAGACCCACCTTTAAGTATACCGATCGATTTATCTCGACTAGCTGAGTCGATCTAGACATGTGTGTCCGTCCGTCCGTTTGTCCATTATAATTTGTAAACACGATACAGGCCACAGTTATGGACCAATCTGCACGAAATTTTGCATGTAGGATGGATTCTGGCCAATGAAGACCCCTGTTGTTTTTGATAAAGATCGGTTAATATTTAGGGGATGAAATGGACCAAATACTTAATATTTGTCCGTTTTTCTTGTCGCTCCAGAGGCCGCAATTATTCCCCAAACATCGCGAGTTTTTACATGGAGAAGGGGATTGGGCCAAATAAAAAGCATGCCTGTTTTGACAAAGATCTCTCAATATTTAGCGGGTCAAATGGACCCTGACTTTTGTGTGAAAAATTACAAACTTTTTATTCTATAGCGTATAGATTTACCACTGAAGGGCATAGACCCGAGAAGTTGGTAGTATATCCAATAGGATTGGTTGACCTTTAAATTGTTACCAATTACATTGTCGTATGTACTCAGATGTGGGAGTTACACTTAAATATTTACAGGTGCTTACGTATTCATATATTATTTAGTAACCCATTACCACACTGGAGGGCGGAAATGTAGCTTTGATCGCTTTGAAATTTTCCATGATCAATGACAACGCCTATAATTTTCGGTGATGATCAGATAATAATTTTGGGATGAAATGGACGGTAAACTTTATTTTTTGTGTTTCCTTAGGCCACAATTGAAAGTCGAACATCACAACATAACCCACGGTAAAGAGAATCTGGATAAGTACAGCCCTCGTCTACTGAATATTAGAAACATTTGTTGATATCTAGTCGGTCAAGATAGTGCAAATATCGCGAAACATTGTCCAAGCTCAGAATATAGAACCACAGAAAGTTAGATTTTCGTGGAAGTTGTGTAGGGTATCATATGGTCAGCCCTGTCCGACTATACTGCTCCGCTCACTGGTTCCAATTTCAATAAGGTTCGTCCTTGGGCCAAATGAATGAGCTGTGCCAAATTTCGTCCAATTCGAATAATAAATGCGACCTGTAACATGGACAGACAGACGGACGGACATCCGTAAATCGGCTTAAAAAGTGATTCTATGCATATTCTCAAAAGGAACCTTCGGTCTATCTCGTTTCCTTTACCCTGTACCACAGTGTGGTGTAGGGTATAAATATCAAAGTGGGAATTTTTGAATAAAAATCGGCTAGGAGCGTGGATTTATTAAAACCTATTTTTAAGGACTATCAAAACTATGTGAGTGGTTTTTAACGATATTGTCGATGACCCGTCATTTTTGTGGTCCATTGTTTTAAAATACTTCAAGTGCAATTAAATATTTTCTTTAAGGGAACCCCACCCATTCTCGATTTTAATTTTTTAAGAATTTCAATGGGCTGTTAAATTAATACCAATGCTTGTTAAGGTTTGTAACTTTGCACATATATATTTGAAGATTTAAAAGAGAAGAAAAATAATTTACCAAAAATGTTTGTAATTGTTTTGTTGTTGTTTTTTGTAATTAAAGAAAAGTCCTTATTTTTGATGGCGGGCAAGATAACTCCTCACTGGAACATCGGAATCCGAAAATTCCAACGGTGTTAGAAAGAGTACATGTCTGGCTCTCGTATGAACTAAGATTATTGACTTCGCTCTAAAATTAACAAAATGGTGGACCTTTGAAAAAATATTTTGGGAAAATCGCCGATTTTTTACCAAAAACCAAGTTAAAAAATACGAAAGATCTTCACCGATTGGCTTTATCCTAGTTCATACGAGAGCTATACACTCCAAGAGAAACGTTGCTAAATTTGGAACCGATTGGACTATTAGTTTTTGAGTTATCTTGCCCGCCATTCGCAAAAAAATGTTTAGAGAAAAACGCGTTTAAAGTTTGAGAAGCCCTTCAGCCGTCACTTGATGCTGACACAATAAATCGGCTATATCTTCAAGAGTTCTTGAGATTTTCACTTGAAATTTTGTGGAGACATTCTTTAATCAGTGTAGATTCGAATTATATCAACAAAAATTTTGACCCCGAGAATGGGGGGTCCCCTTAAATTTCAATTAACATGTTACATATGCTTCATTTATTTTATTGTAATGCATATTTAAAATCATCCAATTTGTTTGTAGTATTATTTTGTGACCATAAAGGAAAACACTTACAGGCTCTGTGGTCAGAAACAATTTAAATACATTTTTATTTCACATACACTTTTTTCTACAAATCCTAACTATTGATGGTAATTAATTTAATTATGTTTATGTTGGTAATTAATTTGTGTTCTAAATAATT
Organism: Musca vetustissima; assembly: GCF_032173495.1. NCBI lineage: Eukaryota > Metazoa > Arthropoda > Insecta > Diptera > Muscidae > Musca > Musca vetustissima. Next base: position 5,816 of record NW_026876281.1, read on the forward strand.
TTAATACCACTGTTGTGGTTGATTTGAATTTTAGTAAAAACTAATTAAAAATGTAGTAACTTTTAATCGCATTTTATTGTTGGTGTTGTCCATTTTAATTTCAAATAACTATTTATACACAGTCGAGTGACGAACTCTTAATCTTTTGCTGAGTTTTGTTATATGCGCAAAAGCATTCTAAATTTAATTAAATACATTTCATAGTGTATGTTTGTGAGTGTGTTAATGCAAAAACACACAATGTATAGATTCAAATACATCAAGTAATATTATCGTACATGACCATTTGTAGCAAAAATACAACACTATCAATGTTGTTGCAAATGTAATTTTGTTTATAAAAGTACTAGTTGCTTAAAGGACTAATATGCAACTGATCCACTCTAATAAACTAATCGAATTCACGAGTGATATTTACCCTCGAATAGTTGCCGTTTATTAGAAACAAATCAGCAAAAAAGTCGATGTGTTTGCACATATACCTAAATGGATATGATAAATATTCTTTTCACAACAATAGGGTAGCACCATTACACGCGAACATTAGATTTCCCTCCTCTGGTCAATTTTCGCGACCTACAAGTTATATTTACCGAAAATTTGGGGTTATGCCTAATCGTTGACCGATATGGCTCATCTTCTAACTTGACTTGCCAGCTAACAAAAGACAAGTCTATGCATAATTTCAGCACCCTATCCCAACTTCGTAATTACGAAAGCGTGATTACAACAGACGGGCATGTTTAAATCATCTTAGAATTTTACCCCGATAACAAATATTTATACTTTATAGGGTCGGAAATGATTATTTCCATAATTTACAAACGGTAATACAAAATGTATAAAATGGTGGAAGGCATAACAAGGGGTAATATGGGGACTACCCCCAAACCGAATTCGGTTGGAGAACACGCTGAAAATCATCAAAATACCGAAAAATTCGTAATTTTTATTGTACAATATTTCAGCGACTTTGGTTGCAAAACGCGTTTAAGTGGACCCCACCCACCTATTTTTGGTTTCAAACATTTTAATTTTTTATTTTGATTTCATTTGAACCTACACTAATTCAAGAATGTCCCCATAAATTTTCAAGTGAAAATCTTAACAATTTTGGAAGATATACCCGATTTATTGTGTTGACATCAATTTACATCAAGAGGGCTTCTCAATCTTTAAACGCGTTTTTCTCCAAACAGCGTTTTTGCGAATGGCGGGTACGATAACTCAAAATCTAATAACCCAATTGATTTCAAATTTTGGGACGTTTCTCTATGAGTTTATAGCTATCGCATGAACTAGGATAAAGCCAATCGGTGAAGATCGTCCTTATTTTTTAAATTATAAGAAAAATCAAAGTTCCGCCATTTTGTTAATTGTTGTGCAAGGCAATAATCCTAGTTCATACGGATTTTTGGAATTTTCGGATTCCGATTTTCCAGTGAGGAGTTATCATGCCCGCCATCAAAAATAAGGAAATTTCTTTGATCACAAAAAACAACAACAAACATTTTTTATACCCTACACAACTATGTTGTCAGGGTATTATAGCTTTGTGCAGCCCCAAGAGTTTGTAACGCCGCGAAATATTGGTCATAGAATCACCTTTAAGTATACCGATCGTCATATCTCGACTAGCTGAGTCGATCTAGACATGTGGGTCCGTTCGTCCGTCTGTCCATTATAATTTGTAAACACTATACAGGCCACAGTTATGGACCAATCTTTACAAAATTTTGCATGTAGGATGGGTTCTGGCCAATAAAGACCCCTATTGTTTTTGGAAAAGATCGGTTAATATTAATGTGATGAAATGGCCCAAATACATTATTTTTGTCCGATTTTCTAGTCGCTCTAGAGGCCACAATTATGAACCGAACATGACGAAATTTCATAGGGAGAAGGGGATCGGGCCAAAGAATAAGCATGATTGTTTTTATAAAGATAGGTCAATATTTAGCTGGTCAAATGGAACCCGACTTTTGTGGGAAAATGTCAAAATTTATATTCTATGGCGTATATATTTACCTTTGAAGAACATAGACCCAAAAAATAATAGTATATCCAAGAGGAGTGGTTGATCTTTAAATTGATACCATTTGTTTTGTCGTATGTACTCGGATGTTGGAGCTACACTTAAATATATGCAGGTGGTTACGTATTCATATATTATTTAGTAACCCATTACCACACTAGAAGACGCTTTGATATTTTCCATGATGTTCCAGGTAAGGTCAAGGACAACGCTTATAATTTTCGGTGATGATCAGATAAAAATTTTGGGATGAATTGGACCGGAAAGTTAATTTTTTATGTTTCTTCGAGTCGACAATTAGAAGCCGGACAATTAGGAGGGCTGTACTGAATATTAGTAATATTCGGAAAATATATCAGTGTAAGAAAGTGCTGTTAACCTCTAATCGGGCAAGAGGCTGCAAATATCACGAAATATTGCCCATGCTCAGAATAAACATCTGCAGAAAGTTAGAGTTCCGTGGTAGTTGTGTAGATTATCGTATGGTAGGCCCTGTCCGACTATACTGCTCCGCTCACTGGTTTTAAATTATTTTTCTTCCTTTTTAAATCTTCAAATATATATGTGCAAAGTTACAAACATGCATTTGTATTCATTTACCAGCTCATTTAAAATCTTAAAAATAAAAAAAATGGGGAAAAGTGGAAGGTACCGTTATATGGGGGCTACCAGAAAAAGTGAACTAATATCTACAATTTTTAGTGAAATTTACAATATTGATACTGATAATATTTATACTTTTACCACACTGTGATACAGGGTACTATGTGTCTGTGCACATGTTTGTAACATGCAAAAGGTAACGGAATAGATCCAAAGGTTATTTTCATAATAGGTATATAATCAGCTTCTTAGTCGATTTATGCATGTTCGTCCGTCCGTCTGTTGATGTTAAATTGTAAACAACGGACAGGTCGCATTTATAATCCGATTTGAAGGAAATTTGGTACTGCTCATTTATTTTGGCCCAAGGACAAATCCTATTGAAATTGGCGAAAATCGGTTCAGATTTAAATTTAATGTGAATGACGCACTAAAGCCCCTACATTTCTTTCGATTTTCACGAACGATGCGCAACGTATTGAGTCCAGAATGATGCTTGCTAAATTTCGTGAAAATCGGTTCAGATTTAAATATAGCTTCCATATAAAGGTCAACCTCCGAAAATGACGCGTGACCTTTGTTTTGGGGCTATGTAAAAACATGGAGTTACTTTTAAAACATTCTTGAAAGAATTTACTTGACCATAAAGGTTTAATTTGGAGTATCACAAATCACATCCGAGTACATACAACAATGTAATTGGCATCAGTTTGTAGGTCATGCACTCTTCTCGTATATTTTCTAAACTTCTCCGCTCTTCTGAATTTTTTAGACTATGGCTTGTAGTAGTCTGAAAAATATTTCGTTTTCACACAAAAGTCTGGGTCCTTTTGACACCTAATTTTTGACCGATTATCATAAAATGGATCTTAGTCAGATCTCTTTCTCCCTCTCTTTCCCTTGTGATGTAAACGATTATTTTCAAAAACAATGGGGATGTACTTTGAGCCGAACCGAACGTATATACAAGCAAAATTTCATCAAAATTGGTCTGGTATAAAAACCTTACAATAAAGTTGTGTTGGGTATAAAAATACATGCTTATTGCTGTGGACATGTTTTAAAATATTTTTAAATTCTTAAATCATTAATATACGTAATTTTTGCATATTCATTTCTCTCTTACTTAAACATATATAGGTGTGTACAACAATTGTGAGTGGAAATATTTTCCACAATTTATTGTATAGAATGTGACAGCCAGCCATAATCGCAGCTAAGACTGACAAAAATTAAACACACACACACATACACATTTCTATATACATGTCACTGATTATGCGACAGCTTATCATTGTGAATAATAAAAACAAATCCCTTTTAATATCTGCACTGTCTGCTAAACCATCCCAGATATCGTTGCTATGGTCGCTAAAACTAAATATTTGCCAAGCCCCCCTGAGTTCAGGTTTTTTTATGTCTGTGCGTCTAAACTGCCATACTGACTGACACGAGACAACATTTAATGAGTAAATGCTTTGTAGTTGTAATTGTTTGCATTTTATCCTGCGGAAACAACTTTTCAGAAAAAAATATATTTGTAATTTGAGTGTACCAAAGCAAATGATTCGCTTCGGACATTTGTGATTATTATTGAAATGACATCGTTTTGTATGTACTATTTGTTTCGGTCACCACGCCATAAACAAGTTGAATAGAATTTTTGAAGCGCATAGTTTTATCTGAGAATGAAATGAACTTCTGTCGGATTACATGTTCATGTACATAGTGTAGGACAGTTGAGGGATAGGATATTGCATTGCCTAGTAGTTCGCACAAATTATTAGAAGAGGCAATGCATTAAATGATGCGTTTGATATCCCTCTTACAGAAAATATTATGATAATTACCTTTCCTATTTCTTGCATTGTTTACATTACTACAAAACATATCCCATATACGTACATCTTTGTTCTAGTGGAATAACAATCATGGGAAACACATTTGACAATCAAATTTTTAGTCATATGGGAATACATCTGTCCATAGAAGAACGCATTTGGTTATAGCCCTTATGTTAATAAACCAATACCATTGTTGGTAAAGCATTTGGAATGTCCGAATTCATTATAATTTTATACAGGGATGATATTAATTTATGGTATTAAATATAACCCACTACTGTTAGCAAGATACATGATATATTTGCTTGCAACATACAATGCCAACAGGCGTCGATAGAACTGTTACTCGTCGATAACTATGTTTTTGTCATTACAGCCGAGCTAAACCATGTATAGCAGTTTTATATAACTGCACACTGCATTCATTGTGCGTCCCATGAACTGAAAGTTTCCCCTGACAAATATAATTAATTTCGGACTGGACCGACTATATGATACCCTTCACCATTTTGGGTATATTATACACCATTTATCTGAAACCGGGCGAAACTACATATGGGAGCTATATCGAAATCTGAAATCAGGCGAAACTATATATGGGAGCTATATCTAAATCTGAACCGATTTTCACCAAACTTAGCACACATCATTCTAGACTTAATTTAGTACGCTATGCACGATTTCCTAAAATCCGGCGAAACTACATATGGGAGCTATATCTAAATCTGAACCGATTTTCGCGAAACTTAGCACACATCATTTTAGACTTACTTCAGTACGCTGTACTGAATTTCGTGCAAATCGAATGATTTGCAGGGACTTTGGTGCACCATTTACCTAAAATCGGGCGAAACTATATATGGGAGCTATATCTAAATCTGAACCGATTTTTCCCAATTTAAATAGGGTTCGCCGAATAAGTGACCTATGCCACATTTCATCCAGTTCGGACCATAAATGCGACCTATACATTGTTTACAATTTAACATAATACCCTGTACCACAGTGTGGTGAACGGTATAAAAAGCGTTAAGTTCGCCCGGGGCGAACTTTGGATACCCTCCATCGTAGGTAAACTGACAGCTACTTGAAATGAAAATATAGAGAACATACCAAAAAGAGGATCTATACCGACATTTCTAAAAACCGATTATGTAAACCATGAAGTACACCAAATACAAATATCAGAAAATTTTAATGGATATTTATACCCTCAGCCTTGTGGCTAGTGAGGGTGTATACACTCTGATACGGTGAATATGTGCCGCATAGAAAAATTAGTTCTAGACCTCATGTTTCTTTCGATCAAAATCGATTCAGAAAATTTGGATTTCATTCAAAATGTTTACATCTTACTATTTCTTCCAAACTTAGTATAATTTCGAAGATGCGGAATATCAGACCACTCCTTCTAGTACCTACCACACAAAATGGTAAAAATTATGCGAACGGACTAATCTAGTTGAATCAAACTTTGTATAACTCAACATTATTCTTGACATCGAATATGTCGTATGCATTGCTATGTTTTACCATACAAGATCTGTACCGAGAGAGCGAAAATTACATTCAGCGGTTCTATGCGTGTGCCCAACACAATAGTAGCAGTTTGCATATGTATTGTTGACTAACTCCGCTTATAGTGTATTTATAGACAAGCTGTCAGCTACCGTACCTTTATACTTCAACTAAGAGCTGAGAGTGTTTACAGATCAGCTGGAGGTAGGGTATCCAAATTTTCGTATCCCTTTAAAGGGTCAATTCTTTTGAATTTATCTATTAGTATTTAGACGAAAACAGGTTTTCTTCCTCCATTAACTCATTATCAGGATTCAACTATATTGAGTTTTGCCATCCAAAATCGCTGCTAAGCTAATAATACTTACGGGTTAATCTGTTTTCCTTGTTAATTTCCAAAAGACAGCTGAAACAGGAAAATTGTATTTTACAACGTATGCACATACATACTTGAACGTTATGCCTTTTAGTAGATGCTGACAATATCGTATCTCTTCAAAGAATTATTAACGGCCAAATGAGTTTGTAAACAGAAGGCGCACAGACACAAACATACGACAAAAAGGCGTTAATGGCTACATAAGAAGACAACATGAATGGGCATATTAGGATGACAAAGACAATATTGTGTGCAATAAAATGGTGGTAGAAGTCCTTGCTGTTCATCAGGATTCCTGGTATAATGTAAAATCGTATACATAAGTTGATGGAACATACATGCATTCACATTATTCAGATAAGGTCAGCGAAGCAGGAGAAGAAAGAGATAACATAAGTTGATGGAACATGCATGCATTCACATTATTCAGATAAGGTCAGCGAAGCAGGAGAAGAAAGAGAGAATTCCTGGTGAACTTGTGAATATATATTGGTCTTCTTCGAAAAACAGACATATTCGAGAATTGCTACTTTTACTCGAAAAGTTTAAGTACATTGTTTTTTCTACGAGAAATACCTATTGCCGGTTATTTTTTTTTTCACGGAGAAAAAATAAATATTTACGATAATATATATGGGAGCTACATCTAAATCTGAACCGATATCAAAAATCTATCTGGACTCCATTCACTTCGCTGTGCAAAATTTTGTCTCAATAAGGCAAACTTTAGGTGTTTGGTCACCATTTACCTAAAATCTGACGAACTATTTATGGGAACTATATCTTAATCTGAAACCGATTCAACAAAACAGCACTGACATCAGACTGGACTTAATTCAGTACGTTGTGCAACATTTTGCCTCAATCGGACAAATATTGGGAGTTTGGTGTATCACTAAGATAAAATCGGTCGAAAAATATATGGGAGCTATATCTAAATCTGAATCGATTTGCTCGGACATGCATAAATCAAGTCATAAAGTGATTCTACACATATTCCCAAAAGGATTCTTGTGTCTATTTCGTTTCCTTTTACAATCATAGGCACAAAGACATAATATCCTGTACAACAGAGTGTTAAAGAACATAATGAAAGGTCTGATAGTGATCATAAGTGCATCATCAAAAGTAAATATGGATATTTGTAATTTATTCTTGCATTTTACCCACATATGCACATAGATGTAATATCTTTCGGCTCTGTTCAACTTTTTTGATTTCCCTACTGGACCACCTTTTAATATAAAATTTTTCCTTTCCTTACCATGTAGTCGCATTAGGGTATATATTCAATCATTTACCTAAAGACTAAAATAGTTGCTCTATGCGAGAAGGCCTAACAACATTCAAAGGTAAATAAATGTAATATCCTTATAAATATTCCATGGCGATGCCATTCCCACTCCTATAGGCAATTTCTTGTACAGCATTATTACCCAAATATGGCAACCTGTACATATTATTAGCATTATTGACAAACACTATAGACGTTAATTAAGGTGACACACAGGTACGATAGCAAGTAAATTAAGTCTAATTATCGACTGTCATTATGTCGCTCATTTGATATGAATGACGTGAAACCACCATTCCAGAACAGTTATTGCGGAGAACACTTAATTTATCAATTATCTGAAGAAGAAGAAGGTTTAATTTTCATAATGGTTGTATGTGTTTGTGATGCAAGTAATGTAGTTGGAGGGGATGACCACTTTCGGAAATATGGAGAGATGTATTTAATTGGATTTTGGTTGAAGGCATAATAGAGTATGAATATTTACTGCATTTAAAATTCCACTTGTGTGAGGAATATGCATTGAACATGGTAACGATTTTTAAATAATGAACATTATTACTCAAATATGAAACACAATTTTTATTAAAGTCCTAAATTTACACTATCACAATATACGGAATCATTTTAAAAGCAGTATAGTTAAATGGTTCCGACCATATGATGCTCATATGTACAATATCCTGTAGATAGAGTAGACAAAGCATCTTTGGAGGCCCATTGAAATGGAATCGGACGAAGTTAGCTGCTAACAAACTACATAGATATTTCAACTATGTTAAAACAACCCATACACATACCATTCTGAAATATATAAATAAACCAGTAAGGAAAGCAGTAAAGCCGGACGGGGCCGACTATATGATACCCTTCACCACTATAGGTATATTAAACAGGACTATTACCATGAAATTGGATGAAATAAAATATGTGATATTTATCTAACTGTGAATCGACTTCAAACAAATATCAATAGGTCATCCTTTGGGCTATGTCTGTATTTCTAGAAAACGCAACTACGTAATTCTATGTTCAATTTTGTACGTTGTGCAAAATTTGATGTCAATCTAAAATATGGAAGTTATATCCAAATATGGAAGTTATATCCAAATATGGAAGTTATATCCAAATATGGAAGTTATATCCAAATATGAACCGATTTCAACGAAAGTTATCACAGGTTAGGTTATACTAATTTCAGTACGTTTTGTTCCTATCAGCCATATATTGGATCGTTGGTGCGTCAATTACTTGAAAACAATCTATAATGTAAGAGAGTTATATCTAAATCTCAACCGATTTTCTCGAAACTTGGCACACATTAGTCTGGACTAAATTCAGTACGCTATTCCAAATTTCGTGCAAATCGAAGGATATATATGGACATTGGTGCACCATTTACATGAAATCGGATGAAACTATATAAGAGCTATATCTGAATCTTGACCGATTATCACGAAACTTGGCAGACATCACTCTAGGCTCAATTCAGTCCATTTACATGAAATCGGATGAAACTATATATGGGAGCTATATCTAAATCTGGACCGATTTTTACGAAACTTGGTAGACATCATTCTACGCTCAATTCAGTACGATACGCCAAATTTCGTGCAAATCGAAAGATATATAGGGACTTTGGTGCACCATTTGTATGAAATCGGACGGAACTATATATGGGAGCTATGTCTTAATCTGGACCGATTTTCACTAAACTTGGCAGACATCACTTTAAGCTCAACTTAGTATGTTTTGGTAAATTTGGTGCAAATCGCAAGATATATATTGGGACTTTGGTTCACCATATACATGAAATCGGACGAAACTATATATGGGAGCTATATTTAAATCTGAACCGATTTTCAAGAAACTTGGCACACATCATTCTAGGCCTAATTCAGTACGCTGTGCAAAATTTGCTGCAAATCGACAGATATATAGGGTCTTTAATGCACCATTTACCTTAAATCGGACGAAACTATATATGGGAGCTATATCTAAATCTGGACCGATTTTCTCGAAACTTGGCAGACATCAATCTAGGCTCAATTCAGTACGTTATGCCAAATTTCGTGCAAATCGAAAGTTATTTAGGGAGTTTGGTGCACCATTTACCTTAAATCGGACGAAAATATATATGGGAGATATATCTAAATCTGAACCGATTTTTCCCAATTTCAATAGGGTTCGTCCTTGGGCCAAATGAATGAGCTGTGCCAAATTTAATCCAATTCGAATAATAAATGCGACCTGTACTTTGTTTACAATTTAACATGGACAGACGGACGGACGGACATGTATAAATCGACTTAGAAAGTGATTTTGTGCATGTGTCTATCTCGTTTCCTTTTGCCTATTTTCCCCCTTTTGTTGCTACCACTTAGTTTGTTTTATTCGAGTTTTTATAGTGGACACAAAATTGTTTTCAACTCAAAACAAACTAATTAATGGCGTTTGCCTGGCTGCTTTGCTAGCCCGCCAATTAATTTACGATGAAGGTGAGAAAACATCACGACAAATGTCTCAATGTCGACATAGGTATACCGAAAATTAAACGTCGTTCAAGGAGGACTATTTAAAAAGTATTAAAGAAATTATGCACGAAAGTGCATAAGTCGATTCAGAATAAAAATACATTCTTTAATAATCTAAGCATATTGTTAGTTCCTCAAAGTATATTCTATAAAAATATAGACCTGTTATTAGTTCCTCAAACTAAATTCATTAAAAATTTAGGCCTGTTATTAGTTCCTCGAAACATATTCTTGAAAATTCTATGCTTATTTTTATACCCTCAAAATATTCTTTAAAAATCTACTCCTATTTGTAGTCCCTCCAATATTTTTCGTCAAATATTATTCTCTAAAACACTACGCGTATCCTTTCCTCAGAAAAAAATCCTTAAAAATATACGCCTTTTTAAACCATCAAAAAGATATTTTATAACAACCAGTAAGGACTGGGCCGACTATATGATATCCTTCTACATATGTATCATAACAGACTTCGCCTTTTCGTAGAACCATTGACATAAAATTTTGGAATCGTTTGCCAGAGATTTATTTATATTAACTCCAGTACATTGTACAAAATTGTGAGTCAATCGTACAAACTGTGGGACTTTAGTGCACAATTTGCATTAAATTCGACGAAAATATATATGGGAGCTCTATCTAAATCTGAAACGATTTTCACGAAACTTACCACACTATTCAACGCGTAATTCAGTACGCTTGGCCAAATTCCGTGCAAATAGAACGAAATACAGGACTTTCGTGCAACATTATAATAAAATCGGACGAAAAAATATATAGGAGCTATATCCAAATCTGAATCGATTTTCATGATCACATTAGGAATACTCAATTCAGTAGGCTATGTAAACTTTCGTACAATTGAAAGAAATATAGGGGCTTTAGCGCACAATACATAAAATCGGACGAGCTTTATGGGGGCTATATCTAAATCTGATTAAATTGTTACGAAACTTAGCACACATAATTCTAGACTCAATTCAATACACTATGCAAAATATTGTGCAAATCAAAAGAAATATAGGGGCTTGGGTACACCAGTTACATAAAATCGGAAAATATATTTGGGAAATAAAACGGACGAAATGGGAGCTATATCTAAAAATATCCAAATTTCAATAAGATTCGTCGTTGGGCTAAATAAATGAGCTGTACCAAATTTCATCGAAATCGGATTATAAATGCGTTAATAATTATTCATTGAATTTAGCATCTTACGTTACAAACTATGCACAAAAATATAATACCATGCCTCAAAAATACTCTTTAAAAATCTACACCCATTATTGGTCCCCATATAAAATATTCTTTAATAATCTACCTGTATTTTTAGTCCCTCAAAAATATTCTCAAAAATCAACGCCCTTTAGACCTTTAAAAATCAACCTTAATTTATATTCTTTAAAAATCTGTGCTAATTGACAATCCTTGGAAAAATTTAAAACTCTGTGCCATGACATATTTGCAAATAAATCTGAATTTCGAATATAGAAACTGCGCATCTTCGAACTAAATAAAATTCGCGTTAAGTCAATGACATATATTTTATATTTATTTTGGTGTCATTTATCACTGTCAACGAAATCCATGTTTTATTGTATGTATAGACGGTTGGGTTTGTTGACAATTGCATAACATATATTCTCGCCTTTGTCAATTCAAACACATTCAGTTGACATTCTGTCAAATGCTGATAAACTAAGGATTCATTTGAATAAAAAATATTGGTGCAGCATTTAAATAAATTTAAACTAAAATATGTGGGAGCTATATTTCTCCCTCACTTTTTTTTTGGAAAATTCCTCTAATAATGATGTTTGAAGCATATTTGCATTCGTATTTCTGGTTATACGCCATTGCCTCAATAATTAGCGGCTTGCATAGCTGTTGTTGTTGGGCGTGAAGTGTTTTTGTTCAAAAGTTCATTCGGCCTATCAATGGAGGATTAGCTGCTGCATGGAACTGAGGTAATTTGAAATTGTTTTGGAAACAAAAACAAGTACGTAACCACAGCTTTGCACAGTTGTTCATGGTTATTTGAATCCATGGTGGTTAATGTTTTTTTTTTTTTTTTTTTTTGTATTCTATTTATGATAAACAATTGTAGCTTGATTGTATGCATTGAACCATTAATTCTTTGGAAGATATATATGGAAGCTATATCTAAATCTGAACCGATTTTCACCAAATTGTGCACACATCATTCTAGACTTAATTCAGTACGCTATGCCAAATTTCGGGCAAATCGAAAGATATATAGGGCATTGGTATACAATTTACCTTAAATCGGACAAAGATATATATGGGAGCTATATCCAAATCTGAACCGATTTTCACGAAACTTTGCACACATCATTCTAGACCTTATTCATTACGCTGTGCCAAATTTCGTGCACATCGAAAGATATATAGGGACTTTGGTACACCATTTACCTTTAATGTATATGGGAGGGACATCTAAATCTGAATCGATTTTCACGAAACTTAACACACATCATTCTAGACTTTTCATTACGCTCTGCCAAATTTCGTGCAAATCGAAAGATATATAGGGACTTTGGTATATCATTTACCTTAAATCGGACGAAAATATATGTGGGAGGTACATCTGAACCGATTTTTCCCAATTTCAATAGGGTTCGTCCTTGGGCCAAACAAATGAGCTGTGCCAAATTTCATCCAATTCGGATCATAAATGCGACCTGTATTTTGTTCACAATTTAACATGAACAGACAGACGGACGGACATGCATAAATCGACTCAGAAAGTTATTCTATGCATATTCTCAAAAGGAACCATGGGTCTACATGCATAAATCGACTCAGAAAGTTATTTTATGCATATAGAATAGCTATGGGTCTACCTCGATTATTTTTGTCTGTTACAAACAAATGCACAAAGACATAATACCCTGTACCACAGTGTGGTGAAGGGTATAATAAAATTTACAAGGAAACCGCGAGATTTATGCAAGCTGTCAAATGTGTGTGTCACGTTATTTTTGAATATACAACGGATTTTACTGTTATCAAATTTAATGAAGATATCATCAAAAATATATATGGGCAATATTGCCACTTTTTTAATATTCCATTTTCCAAAAATCGCCTTCTTTGTTTTCGTAGTACATCAATACTTTTTGGTACAAATATAGAGACAAATGTCCTGACTCCAAATTAGTTCGGGATCAAATTTTTGGTTGATGCGCGTAAAAGTTATCGAGGTATTCACTTTGGGGGTAAGCAAACAAATCTTAAATTATGTGGCTTCCAGAAATTTATACATCTGGGGCCGTTCTTTCTACTACAATTTCTCAATGTTGGTCCACCTCTTAAGGAAGCCCCCCTTTATAACA
>NW_026876282.1:0-19646 GCF_032173495.1 Musca vetustissima
TTGTCTGCCTTAAACCAATAACATTTCATGTACACATTTTTATACCCTACACAACTATGTTGTCAGGGTATTATAGCTTTGTGCAGCCCCAAGAGTTTGTAACGCCGCGAAATATTGGTCCTAGACCCACCTTTAAGTATACCGATCGTCATACCTCGACTAGCTGAGTCGATCAAGACATGTGTGTCCGTCCGTCCGTCTGTCCATTATAAATTTTTCATGTAGGATGGGTTCTGACCAATGAAGACCCCTATTGTTTTTGATAAAGATCGGTTAATATTTAGGGGATGAAATGGACCAAATACTTAATTTTTGTCCCTTTTTCCGGTCGCTCCAGAGGCCGCAATCATGGCCCGAACATCGCGAAATTTTACATGGAGAAGGGGATTGGGCCAAAGAATAAGCATACCTATTTTGATAAGGATTGGTAAATATTTAGCGGGTCAAATGGACCCTGACTTTTTTGTGAAAAATTGCAAAATTTTTATTTTATAGGGAATATATTTACTCCTGAAGGACCTAGACCCGAGAAGTTGACCGTATGTTGAAGAGGAGTGGTTGACCTTTAAATTGATACCAATTATATGGTCGTATGTACTCAGATGTGGGAGTTATACGTAAATATTTACAGGTGCTTACGTATTCAGATATTATTTAGTAACCCAGGACAACGCCTATAATTATCGGTGATGATCAGATAATAATTTTGGGATGAAGTGGACCGAAAACTTATTTTTTTTGTGTTTTATTCGATTCGACCTATAGGCTACAATTGAAAGCCCAACATCACAACATAACCCACGGTAAAGAGAATCCGGACAAGTACAGTCCCCTTCTACTGAATATTAGAATTAGATCGCGAAATATTGGCAAATCTCTGAATATAGAACCATAGAAAGTTAGATTTTCGTGGAAGTTGTGTAGGGTATCATATGGTCGGCCCCGTCCGACTATACTGCTCCGCTCACTGGTTTTAACTGAATTAGAGTAGGTGGTTACAATCATGAAATTACAAACCATGAAATACCTCTAAATATGTACTACACAGAATCAAGTTTTAAAATGGAGGGCATAACATTTTCGGTCCGGCCTAACATATTTTGATAACAAACAAAGGGATATGATGGAGATCAGTTTCTGAGTCATTTTATGCATGTATGTATGTCTGTCTATAAGCGGGGATATTAAGATAATGTTTGTAAAAAAAACAGTAAGGAGAGTAGTAAAGTCGGACGGGGCCGACTATATGATACCCTTTACCACTTTGGCTATATTCAAGAGATGCATCCTAACAGACCTCGCATTTTTGAAGGACCATCGACATGAAAGTGGACTACTTTACATATATGATATGTGAATATATGTGAACCGAGTGCTGTTGAAGATATAATCTCCAATTCATCCACAATCATCAGTTCATTATTTAGTGCACCCTTTAATTCTAAAAATCGGACGAACATATGTATGGGACCTATATCTAAATCTGAACCGATTTCAAATAAAAGAAAATATATATGGGAGCTATATTTAAATCAGAACCGATTTTTCCCAATTTCAATCGTCCCTGGCAAATAAATGAGCTGTGCCAAATTTCATCAAATTCGGATAATAAATGCGACCTGCACTTTTTTACAATTTAACATTGACAGACGGACATGAATAAATCGACTCAGAAAGTGATTCTATGCATATTCTCAAAAGGAACCATGTGTCTATCTCGTTTCTTTTTGCCTGTTACATACAAATGCAAAAAGACATAATACCCTGTACCACAGTGTGGTAAAGGGTATAAACAGCAGAGCCATGGGCGTTAATCTTGAAGATTATTTTTGAACAAACCATTGAAAAAAAAAAAAAAACAATCATTATGAAATAGTTGTAATTTGACATTATGGGTCCTTGGAAAGTAAACCACTATTTCACAGAACATTTTTAATATAAGCCACTGTTTCTTAGTCCAATTTTCCAAGCTTACTGTGTGTAACTTGGTATTTCGTTTCCTAATGCCCGCAATTTTCCATGTCACTGCCCCATATTAAAGTCCCTATCAATTTTAGGTACTTCGAATAGGTCAAGCCCATAGCTCAAAAGGTCCAAGACTTTTGTGTGGAAAATTAAAAAAATACTTATTGTTCAACATGATTTCGGAAAGTTGCCAGTGCATGAAAGAGGGATGGTTGATCTTTAAACTGATTTGGGATCATATCTCCCCACTAAAATATATAATTTCCAGTAGTACCCCAAATAGATCGGGACTGATTGCCCACAGACTATAGCCTCCGTCCAGTTTCATAGCCGAAATCACTACCATTAGATTTATGCATATCCGTCCGTGAGTCTGTCTGTCTGTCCATCTTAAATTGTAAACAAAGCATTTATGATCCGAATGAGATGAAATTTTCAACAGCCCACTTATTTCGCCCAAACACGAAACCTGTTGGAATTGAAGAAAATCGATTCAGAATTAGATATAGCTCCCATATATAGTTTCGACCGATTTTATGTAAATGGTGCAACAAACTCCCAATGTTTGCCGACTGAGACAACATTTTGCACAGTGTATTGAATTAGGTCCAGGATGATGTATACAAAGTTATGTTGAAATATGTCCAGATTTTGCTATAGCTCTCATATATATTTTTTTCCGATTTCAGATAAATGGTGCACCAAACACCCAAAGCTTACCCAATTGAGACAAAATTTTGAACAGCGTATTGAATTAGGTCCAGATTGATGTATACGAAGTTATCTTGAAATCGGTCAAGATTTAGATATAGCTCTTTTACATATATATCTACGTCCGATTTTATATTAATGGTGGAAAGCGCACTTTGCAGCAGCATACCAAATGATATATGTCACGGTTCCTCAAATAGGTCCAGATTTACGTTTAGCTCTCATACAGAATTTTCGATTTCATACCAAAAAAAGTCTAATTTACATCCAATAGAATAGAACAATGTCTGTTCTATTTACAGGGTATTGGATATAAATTGGTGAAGCGTATCATATAGTCGATCCAGTCCGAATTTTGACGATTCCTTACTGGTCTTTATTCCCGAAAATCAAGAAAAAAGTCAGTATCCAACGAAGCGAACAAAGCTATACTTCTTTAGATATCTCAAACGGAGTGAATAATGTGCATCGACAATTGGTTTCATATGACAGCTATTTTCAACTGACAAACTATGGTTCATATGCCTGCCTTAAATTTCATTAAAAATACGATATTTCTTCGAAAATGTTAATGTTCTCTTAAAATATTACCAACTACAATCATATCATTTATTACGTCTTCATATTATTACATATCTTCCCAACTTAAATCCTCAAGCTCAAAATCATTGCACAATTTTCTGTCGTCATAATGTTTATATTCAACTATTATTTATTCCTCATTTATTTACCCATTGTCATATTGCTTCCTAAGTAATTGAGTGTGGGCGGTCGGTCGGTCCGTTGGTGGGTGTAGTCCAGCCCTTCAACAAACATGTGATGTGATGTGACATGCCACAACTACGGAAAGACACAATCAAATGAATGGCAACAATAGAATGAGTGGCAGCTATTATCTGAATTGTGTTGGAGTACGGTTTAATTAAACGGAAGTGTTGTGCTAAGATCGGGTCTAAACCCGCAGCACATGGCTTCCATCCAAATGTTAATGTATTGGGGTGGGTGGTGAGGGTTGGTGTAGTGGGAGATCCAAAATGTCATCAAAATATAGTTAACATTCAACTATATTAGGAGGGAGGATAATGGATTTTATTACATTTGGGAATTAATGTTATTGCGAAATTCTGGGGAATACATTAGCAATGGATGGGGGAAAGTATATTATAATCAAAGTGAACATACAAGATTATTATTAGAAAATGAGTCTTTAAGAATAGGGGACAATAATAGGTTTTCATAAAAAGTATTCCGTTTTGAGGAAGGAATTTTGCAGAAATAAGATCTAACCAGTGAGCTGAGCAGTATAGTCGGACGGGGCCGACCATATGATACCCTGCACAACTTCCACGTAAATCTAACTTTCTATGGTTCTATATTCAGAGTTTGGCAATATTTCGTGATCTAATTCTAATATTCAGTAGACGGGGACTGTATTTGTCCAGATTCTCTTTACCGTGGGTTAGGTTGTGATGTTGGGGTTTCAATTGTAGCCTGTAGGTCGAATCGAAAAAACACAAAAAAAATAAATTTTCGGTCCACTTCTTCCCAAAATTATTATCTGATCATCAACGAAAATTATAGGCGTTGTCCTGGACCATAACTGGAATCTAATGTAAAATTTCAAAGCGATCAGCGCTATATTTCCGCCCTCTAGTGTGGTAATGGGTTACTAAATAATATCTGAATACGTAAGCACCTGTAAATATTTACGTATAACTCCCACATCTGATAATTCCCACATCAGCGCTATATTTCCGCCCTCTAGTGTGGTAATGGGGTACTAAATAATATCTGAATACGTAAGCACCTATAAATATTTACTTATAACTCCCACATCTGAGTACAAACGACCATATAATTGGTATCAATTTAAAGGTCAACCATTCCTCTTCAACATACGGTCAACTTTCGCGGGTCTAGGTCCTTCAGGAGTAAATATATACGCCATAGAATACAAATTTTGTAATTTTTCACACAAAAGTCAGGGTCCATTTGACCCGCTTAATATTGACCAATCATTATCAAAATAGGCATGCTTATTCTTTGGCCCAATCCCCTTCTCCATGTAAAATTTCGCGATGTTCGGGCCATGATTGCGGCCCTGTACCGACCGGAAAAACCGACAAAAATTAAGTATTTGGTCCATTTCATCCCCTAAATATTAACCGATCTTTACCAAAAACAATTGGGGTCTTCATTGGCCTGAACCCATCCTACATGCAAAATTTCATGAAGATTGGTCCATAACTGTGGCCTGTATCGTGTTTACAAATTATAATGGACGTACGGACGGACGGACGGAGGGACACACATGTCTAGATCGACTCGGCTAGTCGAGATATGAAGATCGGTATACTTAATGGTGGGTCTAGGACCAATATTTCGCGGCGTTACAAACTCTTGGAGCTGCACAAAGCTATAATACCCTGACAACATAGTTGTGTAGGGTATAAAAACGACCAATATGTATTAAATTGTTTAAAAAAGTGTCCTTTAAATCACCTCAAATCGAATTTTTAGAATATAAATATGAGCCTGATACCGTAAAAACTATATCATTGAACGTTAAATTCATTCAATTTGATCTTTAATAGTTCATTCTACTTTTTCCCCTGGTCAGCTGATTAAAACATAATTATTTCTCTTCTACATTTTCTTTTATGGCTTTTAAACTTTCACTTTTAACAAATTGCGTTGCCTCTTTGAAAATTTTTCTTCGTTGTCCTTTATTCTATAACGTTCGTTGGGATTTCAGCTGAAAAACAAATCCCCTTTTCAGTGATTTATAAAGGCTTAATTATTGCTACTTATATTGTTTAACATTTGCTATTATCAGAATTTTTGCTCGGCAGCAGGAACCCATATTAATTTTAATTGTGAAATATACAAAAAGGATACGTTTGACAAATTGGCAAAAAAGACAAAAGTGAGTCAAATTAAAAAAATAAGAATGACAAGAACAAAAGTCGAACAAAAATGTGTGATTTAGGATTTCATACCTACGCCGTTTTACCGAAATCGAACTACTTTTTCGATGTTAATCCCAAAAATAACAACACTTCATAGAAACATTTTCAAAATTTCCCAACATTTTCCCATCTCATTCGAATCATAAACGCGAACTGTTCTTTGTTTTGGACATTTTTTGCTTAAATCGACTGAGAAAGTGACTCTATGCATAATCTCAAAAATAACCGTGTGTCTATGTCGTTTCCTTTTTTGTTACAAACATATGCACCAATACATAATACCCTGTACCAATAATATACTTGTACAAGTAATATACGGCTAGTAATTCGAGATAACAACCAGTAAGGAAAGTAGTAAAGTCAGACGGGGCCGACTATATGATATTGGGTATATTCAACAGATGAATCCTAAAGACGTCGCATTTTTACATAAAATCGGACGCAAATGTTTATAAAAGCTATATCGAAATCTAAGCCGATTTAATCTAAAATTGTCACAGAATATAGGCCAAATATAGAGTACTTGGTGCATCATTTACTTAAAATCGGGAGAAAATAATGGTAGCTCTATCCAAATTTGAACCGTTTTCAATAAAACTTTCCTCTGGCTAGGTTAGATAAACTTCAGAACGTTGTGCAAAATTTTGTGAAAATTGGAAGAAACTATATATAGGAACTATATCTAAATCGGAACCGATTTGAAGAAAACTTGCCACACGTTATCTTATAATAACTTCAATAAATAGTACAAAATTTTGTGGCAATCGGACCCACCTGGGGAGTTTGGTGCAGCATTCACATCCAACTTCTAGGTTATACTAAGTTCAGTACGAAAGATATATGTACATTTACACCATTTGCATTTGGTGCACCATTTACATTAAAATATAAATTGGAGCTGTAGCTAAATCCGCACCGATTTTCAGGAAACTTAAAAAACGTCATTCTAGATCTAATTGAGTACACTATGCCAAATTTCGAGCAAATCGAAAGATATATAGGAACTTTAGTACACCAGATACCTTAAATCAGACGAAATTATATATGGGAGCTATATCTAAATCTGAACCGATTTTCACGAAACTTAACACACATCATTCTAGACTTAATTCAGTACCCCATGCTAAATTTCGTGCAAGTCGAAAGATATATAGGGTTTTTGGTATACCATTTACATTAAATCGGACGAAAATGTATATGAGACCTATATCTAAATCTGAACCGATTTTCACGAAACTTAATACACATCATTCTAGACTTTATTCTGTACGCTAACAAAATTTCGTGCAAATCGGAAGATATGTAGGGACTTTGGTACACCATTTACCTTAAATCGGAAGAATATGTATATATGGGAGATATATCTAAATCTAAACCATTCAATAGGGTTCGTCC
This sequence comes from Musca vetustissima, assembly GCF_032173495.1. Classification (NCBI taxonomy): domain Eukaryota; kingdom Metazoa; phylum Arthropoda; class Insecta; order Diptera; family Muscidae; genus Musca; species Musca vetustissima. Next base: position 7,041 of record NW_026876282.1, read on the forward strand.
TTGGGCCAAATAAATTAGCTGTGCCAAATTTCATCCATTTCGGATCAAAAATGCGACCTGTACTTTGTTTACAATTTAACATGGACAGACGGGCGGACGGATGGACGGACATGCATAAATCGACTCAGAAAGTTATTCTATGCATATTCTCAAAAGGAACCATGTGTCTATCTCGTTTCCTTTTGCCTGTTACAAACATGTGCACAAAGACATAATACCCTGTACCACAGTGTGTTGAAGGGTAAAAAAATGGAAGCTATTAAAAACAATTATTCTCCATGAACCTGAGATGCTAACTTGCAGCCATCTCGGTAAAAAATGTTGATAAATGCATCGAGATATGGACCTGGGATCTTTATATGGAGATGCCAGAAACAAATGTCCAAATATATTTCTTACCCGGAATGTTCGGTAGAAAATTTTGGCTAAACTCGTCAAAATACAAAACGTGATATTTGGAAAATTATATTCACAAGAAAGCCGCAACGTAATATTACAGCCCTTTCGGTTTGAAACGCGCATTAAATTTTATAACATCGCAAACCAGCAGATATTTATAGAAGGTTATTACTAAAGAAGCACTAATATTAAATAATCTTAATTTTTGCATCCAACACGACACTGGAACTTAAAATTACAGGCCTTTATAATATAACACCAGTGAGCGGAGCAGTATAGTCTGGCGGAGCCAACCATATGATACCCTACATAACTACCATTGATCTTGCGACTAGATAATCAGACAAAAATAAAGTTTTAGGACCAGTTCATCCCCGAAATTTCACCTAATCATTACCGAAAATTATATTCCCTAGCCATCATCGTTACATTTCCGCCCTCTAGTGCGGTAATGGTAATACTAAAGAACATCATAATACGTTGGCACCAATAAGTATTAAAGTATAACTCCCACATAATGTCTCCTTCTTGGGTCTATGTCCTTCAGGAGCAAACGTAGAATACAACATTTGTATATTTAACACAAAAATCTGGGTCCATTTGAAGCGCTAAATATTGACCGATCTTCATCAAAACATTCTTGTTAATTTTATAGTCGGACCCCTTCCTCTATGTAAAATATCGTGATGTTCGATTCATAATTGTGACACCTAAGGCGGCCAGAAAAACAGACAAGAGATACATTTTTGGTTAATTTCATCCCATAAATATTTCGATTCATAATTGTGACACCTAAGGCGGCCAGAAAAACAGACAAGAGATACGTTTTTGGTTAATTTCATCCCATAAATATTTTCCGATCAATAGGGATATACAAATTAAGCTCCATTAAAATGTGTATGCGTAGAAGTATTATACCAAATTATGAAAAAGGGTGGGGACCTTTATTTTTGAAGCTATGTCTAAATACAAGGACGTATGTTCGAAAATTTCGCCAACGAATTGTCAGATTACATCCCATTGGTTAAAAACTGCCTCCAAAATCTTCGAAATACAAATAACATAATATGTTGGCTGCAAACGGCGACGATTCGATAATTGAGGGTCATTATTAACCCTGCCCAATACAGCTGTAATATTTTCTTTTGAGATGCTTAGAGTACGTGGTTACGTACCTTGCTGTCTTACCTCTTCGGTAAGGTCATTAAGCGAAAATATTACCAGTATAACAGTTCGAGACTGATCACCCACTGACTATAGTCTCTAGTCAGCTTCTCAACCAAAGCTACTGCCATTAGAACTAATATTTACAGGCTCTCTACAATGGAACAATTGCTGATACAAAAACAAAAGTGACCATGCATTCCACATCTCCAAACTATTGTTCGACAATCCTGCTAATGGTTATCCATAGACTAGCCTCTGTAAACGTTCGTAAACTAAAACTATTACCATTTGAACTAATAGCTGCAGGCTCTCCACAACGGAATAACCGGCAATAGGGGATGAAAAGATATGCAATTACAAAAACCTTTCCATGCCAATTTCCACACAGTCTCCCATCCCCTACCAACGTTCATTCCACAAGCCTACAAAATTCAGAAATGGTAAGCCTACAGATCGAACTTTACGTAAGTATATTGGTGGTTAAATGTCCAACAATGTAAATACTTATACTATATTTGGTCACATTACCCCAAATAGCCGCATAAGTGAGTCGACTAAACTGACCGTAAAATGGTAAAAGAGTGTAATAAACTTACATAAGAGAGCTCGCATTTTCAAACGTTTTTGGTTTGTAAGTCGATCATAGTGATAGTGAAACAAAACATGAGACGTGTCTGAGCTGTTTAAACCAGTGTCGCCAAAAAGATGATGGCTAAAAAATCAGCCTTTAGTAGAAGCCTTAATTTTATTTCAATTCTCATTCTTGCAGCCTAGATTGAAATTTTCAAATAGTCTTCGTTCTATGTTTTTTATACTGAGAATTTGTAAGAACTTCCTTTTAGTTCGAAATCTTTACAAAGTACACAATAGCAGTCTACTAAAAAGTATAGGATTAACATTAATTTGGACAATGTATGATTCTTTTATAATTCTTAATTAATTTATAAAAGTTACATATTCTCTATAAATCTATCCATTTAATGCTACATTCTCAGATCATTTCACAATGTAAGCCCTTCCCATTTGCAATCCCCATAGTGTGTGCAATGTTCGTCATATTATTTGTAAGCACTTTACAGGCTATTTGCCAACTACAATAACAACAACAAAATGGGAAACAAAATTGCCGCACTAAATCATTCACGGTATACTGCCAAGAGAGAACTTCTATGTTTTTGCGTAAATTTTGCCAGAAGTACAAACCCTAAAAAAAAGTTTGCGTAAATGTTTTTGTTAATCACCAAAAAGAAAACAGAAAGCACACAAAGGACATTGTCTGCTGGAATTCATGTCAACTGACGGTACATTCTTCTCACTCATATCTGCCCGTTAGGGATATGTGTTGGCAAATTGTTGTTGTTTGTGTTGTTTCATAAAGAGTAGAAACATTTGTTTGTATTTAAACCTAACCAGATAAGCTATATGTTGTTAGAGTACATGGGGTGGAGGGGAATGCTGTTTATTTGGTTATATCCTTAAAAAAGGATTTATAACAAATGAAATTAAATAACACAAATAAAAATAAAACATTGCAATAACTTTGGTGGAGCTCCGAGCAAAACATCAACTATGACCTTCTATTTTTTTATTATTGCTTAAACGTGCTAATCTAGGGACCTTTTTTGTTTCTATTTTTTAATACAATTTTCATTAATTAAGAAGCACAAAAACAGTTATTTGATCCAGGATAAAAAATAAACTTAAATTACTGTTAGTTTAGTTTTTATACCCCACCATAGTATGGAAGGTATATTAATTTTGTCATTCCGTTTGTAACTCATCAAAATATCCATTTCCGACCCTATAATGTATATAAATTCTTAATCAGGGTAAAATTCTAATACGATATAACCATGTCCGTCGGTCTGTTGTAATCCCGCTATCTTCTGAAGGAATTGAGATAGGGTGCTGAAATTTTGCATTTGGTTGTCTTTTGTCTGTAGGCAGGTCAAGTTCGAAGATATATATATATCGGTCCACGTTTAGGCATAGCTCCCATACAACAGTACCCCCCCCCCCCCCCCCCAATTTTCGGTATTTTGGGGTTCATGAGCGCGTTTTTCAACCGAATACGCTAAATATGGTACATTGGGTACTTGTTTGGTACAAAAAATTATAAATATAGGTCCACTTTTTCTGGTAGCCCCCATATAACGGTACCTCCTAATTTTCAGTATTTTGGGGGTTTTGATCGTATTTTTCCGCCGAATTGACTGTAGCCTACCTTTGGTGTTTGGAAAATGAAACATTTTTAACCACAAAACTATTAACGTGAAAGGAGACAAATTGTGTGTGGGAGCTATTTCCCAATTCTAGGCACATTTTGATATGCGGTGCTGTGGGGTATAATAAGGCAGTTCAGCAAATTGATATTACTGAATAACGCCCTAAAACCTGCTTTAAAGTCGGGTATATCTTGAATGGTTTTAGTTTCGGAAAAATAGAGTTTTCGAAACCAAGTATTGTTAACTATGAAAATATCTCAAACCCCGAGCAAATCTCAAGCATTGACATACATTGAGATTTGTCGGCATAATTAGGAAAAAGTTCTATTTAAGAAATCCTTTTTAGCTAAATTTTAGAACGGGTAGAATTTTCCAATTGTGCACTATTAAAATTCGAACCTAATACTAAACTAAATCCAAGTAGATTTGGAAGTATATATAACCATAAATATATATAACCATAGAGGTCAATTATGACCCGAACTCTTCGAAATTGTATATAGAGAACAGAGTTTGACTATGGAATAAACATGACCTTTTTGATGCAGATCGGTCAATGTACCCAGACTTTTGTGTGAAAAATGGTAAAATGTGTATTCTGAGGCGTATATATTTACTCCTGAATGACATAGACCTGAGAAGTTGGATATACTATTAATCCAAGAGGAGTTTTTGACCTTTGAATTGAATTGTTGTATGGACTCCGATGTGGGATTTGTACTGAAATAAACACAGGTGTTTACACATTTTGATATGATTAATATTACCATTACTAAAGTAGAAGGTTAGAAAGTCGCTAGGATCGCTATGAAATTTTAAAGCAATTTCACGTTATGCTCAAGGACGACACCTACAAATTTCCGTGATGATTAGATGGTATTTAGGGAATGGAATGGACCTAAAGCTTTATTATTGTATGGTTTCCAAGTCGCTCTAGCAGTCTCTATTATAAGCCGAACATCACAGTAGATATGCCGGGAAAGGAATGGGAGCTCTTGACCTCCAATCGAGTAAGAGGATGCAAATATCGTGGAATATGACTCAAACCTGGTATATATGTCGGTAGAAAATTATAGTTCGGTGGTAGCTTTGTAGGGCATCATATGGTCGGTTTCCTTCGACTATTCTACTCCGCTCACTGGTTTTAAGTGAGTTTTGATATATAAATCCACAAAATTGTTTATTTACTGTGAATTTATTCCATTACACTTCACATCTCCCAATTCGTATTAATATATGATAAATATGATGAATTAGTATTTGGTATTTTTATTCAATTCGAATCTATACTAATTCAATAATGTCCCCATACAATTTCAAGTGAAAATCTCATAAATTTTTGAAGATATAGCCGATTTATTGTGTTAGCATAAAGCGACGGCTTCTCAAACTTTAAACACCTTTGTCTCCAAACAGCGTTTTTGCGAATGATGGGCACGATAACTCAAAAACTATTAACCCAATCGATTCAAAATTTTTTGACATTTAGCTATGAACTAGGATAAATCCAATCGGTGAAGTTCTTCCTTATTTTTTAACATGGTTTGTGGTCATAAATATGCGATTTTCCAAACATAATTTTTAAAAGGTCCGCCATTTTCGGATTCTGATGTTCCAGTGAGGAGTTTTCATGCCCGCCAACAAAAGTAAGGACTTTTCATTCATCACAAAAAACAACCACAAAACAATAACATACAAAATTTAAACTATTTTTCCTTCCTTTTAGATCTTCAAAAATATATGTGCAAAGTTTGGTAGCATTGGTATTGATTTACCAGCCCATTGAAAATCATGGAAGTTTAAAATCGAGTACGGGGGGTGGGTTCCCTTAATACTAAAACATGATATAGCTCCCATAAAGCTATACCGCCCAAATTTAGTTTGAAGATTTTAATTGGATATTGAATTTCCTAAAGGGTTGTAATTTGTTTTTGGGATTTAGAAACTGATCTGTATAGACCTATGTTTTGACAATGTCCCCAGAACCCATTGTCTGTATAGTGACGTTATTTGCCGCATTCCCCATTAAAGAAGTTGTAATTTGTCATTCTGGATTATTTAAGGTACCTGAACATATTTGGATATAGGCCCATGTTTTGACATAGCCCCCATATTAAGGTTCCGCATATTCCTACTGATGTGACTGATATTTATTATTGCTGCTTTTGAAAGTCCTATTTTCGGTATTTTGAAGATTTTAGCCGAAGTCTCTGTAATTTGGAAGTCCGTGGTTTAAAACATATTTTCAAAAGTCTGTCGATGTAGGACCATATTTCGACATACCCAACCTGAGTTCTGTAGACTAATTTATAATTTTCGTAGAGAATAAACAAACTACAACTACAATCTTGATATCCTCTAAAGTTAACAGGTTCGGCCCGACCAACGTTTAAGCCGTTTTTATTTATTTACAAAACTCGTGTGTGTTTCTTTGCCCACAATTTATATGCTACAAGTTTTAGCAGCTATGGTTTTGTTTGTCAATCTGCGTTTATTTAGGTTGTGATTCAAATTACATTCAACATTCCCTGGTTTGGTTGACTGAGAAAAGGCATTGTTGTCAAAGCAAACAAACATATTTCTGCATAAAATTCCCTGTTCGTCAAAATTTACCAAGGACACATGTGTATACATAGAAAATATTTTTGACTTAGCAAATATGTATTTATACGGCATATGTTAAATAGTATGAGTTTAGCATGATTTAATTTAAATAAATTATTCAAATGAAATTAAATATAATATATTGCTACTCTTTATTACAGTGCAGATCAGGTATTGTGGGGGGCTACATTAATGCAAATCATATTACATTACAGGGATAAGACCACTGAACTAAATAACGTCTATACGATTTTCTTGGCAAAATTCCCTGGTGTTCCGCTTATAATTATGACCTGCTAATCAACTTGATAACAAACAAAAATATCGGTTTTTGTCAATTTTGTCTCTTGCTTATTAAAAAAAAAACTTTATCGAACAAAATATTTCTTAAATATCTCATATCCTTATGTTTATTCACAACTTATATGCCGCAAGCCTTTCCAGTTATGGTTTGTTTTTTTATCTGAGTTTTTTGGTTATCCTGCTAACTAAAGTTAGTTTCCTTTGGTTTGCCAATTGGCAAAGCCAAGGTATTTTGTCAAAGCAAACAAACATATTTTTTCATAAAAACTCGAGCTCGTCAAGGTAGTTAACCAAAAATATTTTTTTACGGAATTTTCATTGGTAAATATGTGTGTTTAGGTTTAGTATACATAAATGTTGTTCATTTTAATTTAATTTACATGCGAATGAAATTAAAGTGTTGGTTTTAATAAAAATTACTTCCCAATAATAATATGTAGTTGGGCCTTGGCTCGGAACTTCGACATACTAAGAACCAAGATGCGGTGCAATATGGAAAGAAAGACATTTGTTATACACCACGAATCTTTAAATATTAAAAATATAAGGATTATGTCATATCATAGAACTATCTCAAAAATTTTCGGAAAGATGTGGTTCACTCCCCAAGAACCTGGAATACTACATTGCAATTATTTTCTGTTGCAAAAGTTTTGTCCAATTGAGACAACATTTTGCAAAAATTATGTACAGTTGATGTATGTGAAGATTCGTGAAAATCTGTTCAAATTAAGATATTATTAAGATTGAGATAGATTTTATGATAATGGAGCACCAAAGCCCCTATATTTCGTTCGATTCACAAACCTAACGTACTGAATTAGGTCTAGAATAATGTGTGCTAAGTTTCTGGAAAATCGGTTCAGACTCAAATATAGCTACTACATATATGTTCGACCGAATAATGGCGAGTGCGTTTATGTGGGACCTAACCCAAAAACTAGGTCAATATTGATAGTTTTTGGTACAAAGACTGCAAACCAAAAAATACTAAATTACTGGCAATTTGGTTGAAAAACGTGAAAAAAATACCCAAATAAACAACATTAGGGGATACCATTATATGGGGACTACTCCAATTAATTTGGACCAAAATTAATCATTGAACCTATTGAAATTAGGAAAAATCGGTTCAGATTTAGATATAGCTCCCATATATATATTTGCGTCCGATTTTAGGTAAATAGTGCACCAAAGTCCCTATATATCCATTGATCTTCTCGAAATTTAGCATAACGTACTGTGTTAAGCATAGAACAATGTGTGTTAAATTCAGATTTAGATATAGTTCCCATATATATATATATGTTAGGTAAATGGTGCACCAAAGTCCCTAAATATCCTTCGAATTGCACGAAATTTGGCACAACGTACTGATTTAAGCCTAGAATGCTGTGTTTCCTGAAAATCGGTTCAGATTTAGATATAGCTCCCATATATATTTTAGTCCGATTTAAGACAAATGGTGCACCGATTTAATGTAAATGGTGACCAAAGACTCTATATATTCTTTGCACGAAATTTGGCATAACGTACTGAATTGAGTCTAGAATGATGTGTGTTAAATTTCGTGAAAATCGGTTCAGATTTAGATATAGGTCGTATATATATTTTCGTCCGATTTTATGTAAATGGTGCACCAAAGATCCTATATATTCTTCGATTTGCACGAAATTTAGCATAGCGTGCTGAATTGAGTCTAGAATGACGTGTGCTAAATTTCGAGAAGATCCGTTCAGATTTAGATGAAGCTCCCATATATATTTTCGTCCGATTTTACATAAATGTTGCACCAAACTCCTAATATTTATCCGATTAACACGAAATTTTGAACAACGTATCAAATTGAGACTTGAATGACGTTATTGCGTTTTGTTGAAATTGGTGCAGACGCAGCCATAGCTTCCATATGTATTTTGAATCGGTGTCTGATTGAAATTAAATTTTTAACAGTGCGGCGTACCAAATAGCGTGTATGAATTTTGCTATAAATCGTTTTCCATAAATTTGTGCCATGGTACGCAGAGGACTCTAAATCTACCCGAATGAAATTAAATTTAGCAAAGGTTGAAAGAAGAGATGAGTATGTTCCTTCGAGAGGACATTGACATGCAATTGTAAGGATACATATGTATAATATACCCAAAGTGGTGAAGGATATCATATAGTCGGCCCTGTCCGACTTTACTACTTTCCTTACTGGGTTTTTCGTCCGGTTTAATGTAAGCTGTGCACCAAGGTCCCTATATATCTTTAGATTTGCACGAAATTTGGCAAGGCGTACTCCATTAAGTCTAGAATGATGTGTAGTAAGTTTCGTGAAAATCGGTTCAGATTTAGATATAGCTCCCATATAGTTCCGTCCGATTTTATGTTAATGGAACACCAAAGCCTCTCCATTTCTTTTGATTTCCATAAAAGTTGGCATAGCGTAATAAATTAAGTCTAGAATGGTGTGTGCTAAGTTTCGTGAAAATCGGTGCAGATTTGAAAATCATTCGATTTGTACAAGTTTTGGCATAGCGTACTGAATTAGGTCCAGCTTGATGTGTGCCAAGTTTCGAGAAAATCGGTTCAGATTTAGATATAGTTCCCAGATATAGATATAGTTCCCATATATAGTTTCGTCCGATTTAAGGTAAATGGGGCACCAAAGACCCTACATATATTTCGATTTGCATGAAATTTGGCGCAACGTACTGAATTAAGCATAGAATGATGTGTCCTAAATTTAGTGAAAATCGGTTCAGATTTAGATACAGCTTCCATATATAGTTTCGTCCGAATACATCGTCGTCGAATTGTACGAAATTTGGCATAACATACTGAATTGAGCCTAGAATAATGTCTGCCAAGTTTCATGAAAATCGGCCCAGATTTAGATATAGCTTCCATATATAGTTTCGTCCGATTTCATGTAAATGGTGCACCAAAGTCCCTATATATCTTCCCATTTGCACGAAATTTGGCATGACGTATTAAATTAAGCCTAGAGCGATGTCTGCCAAGTTTCGTGAAAATCGGTTCAGATCTAGATATATATTTGTTCGTCCGATTTAATTTAAATAATGTGCCAAAGTTCTTATGTTGCATAACGTACTGAATTTAGTCCAGAATTGTGTGTGCCAAGTTTCGTAAAAATGATGCTGATAGGAACTAAACGTACCGAAATTAGTATAACTTAACCTGTGACAAGTTTCGTGGAAATCGTTTCATATTTGGGTATAGCTTCCACAGATTTTAAGTAAATTGTACATCAAACTCCTCATGTTTGTCAGATTGACATCAAATTTTGCACAGCGTACAAAATTGAGCCTAGAATAACGTAGTTACGTTTTTAGAAGTCCATTTGTTTGAAGTCGATTTTCATACTTTTGTCCCAAACGAATGACATGTTTTTGGATAGATCTTGGTAGATTCACATTTAGATAAATATCACATATTTTATTTCATCCAATTTCATGTTAATAATGCTGTTTAATATACCCATAGTGGTGAAGGGTATCATATAGTCGGCGCCGTCTGACTTTACTACTTTCCTTACTGGTTATCATTAAACTAAAATAATCAATAGCAGCATTATCTTTATATGAATCTCGCCTTATTTCTACGATTTTTGAAATTTAAGTTAGGATGCGAAATTTTTTCTATAGCTTAACACCACGCACCCATCACTGAAAAATCATTACGAGTGTATTCACCTAGACATCTACACCAAATAATACAATTTACCTTTTTGAAAATGTCCTTTCTTCTGTCACTTTAAAAATGGACATTGTCTGCAAACTTTTTTTTTTTTGTGAACGATTAAATGGTGCAATTCTTATTTATTTTGAAATAAATTAATAGCGACATGACAATGTCTAGCTACTTGACAAACTTTTACTTTTATGTAGGCGACGATGTTAAGAGCTTTGAGGATGGAATAAAAAATACGAGATTTTATTTTTGAGAGTATTTCAAATTTTTACTTAATTTAAGACTATGCAAAATTAATTGAGGCTATGCCATTAGATTATATATATTCAATATGAAAAAGTTTTTTATATAAATAAGGTATATATTAAATTATTTACCTTAGCAATTAGCATAAAGCGGATTTATTTCTTTAAAGGTAATGCGTCGTAATAATAAGATTACCTTTTTTAATAAGTACGATAACTTAAATTCCTTTAACTTAAATGTTGTCATTAATTTTCCAACTAAGCACTGTTAGTAATTTAATGCTGCAAAACACACAATTACTTTATTGTTCCCGCACAAAAAAAACTTTGATATGAACAAACATTGCGTGTACGTAAATATTTCTGCAACACAATTTTCACATTAGGAGAACTTTCAATGCCTTCAAAGATCTGCTTCGTTACAATAAGACTGTCATCATTGTTTGCTTGTTTGTTTACATCACATTCAAAATCTTTTTTTTTCTCAAGGATTATTTTCCACAGAAGTACTTTGCTGGTTGTTGTTTGGTTTGTTGGTTGGTTGACAGACACTGCTACGTTCTTTAATGGTTGCCATTGCAGAACGAAAGTTTGACTTGTCATTTTCCCGTTGGCATTGAATTAAATTCAGAAAACGTTTTATTTCCTATATTTTTTGTCGTTTAAAGAGCTGTATAAGACGGGAAGGCAACAAGAGGAAAATTGCACAAGACATATTGTATATTCAATTTTAAATTGTTAGTATTCGAGTCCAACATTTTGTATTTCTTTAAAAATGTTTTTTAAGTATGGCAGAAATTTGCTATATAAATAAAAAACTAGTTAGTAAGGAAAGGACAAAAGTCGGACATACACAACTACCACCAAAGACATACAAGTGTTAAGACTTGATAAAAATGATTTTTAAAAAAATGTTTCGTCAAAAAACTTTACAAAGCCAAATTAGTATTTAAGGAAAATACCCTTCAGTCGTCACTTGATGCTGACGCAAAAAATCGGCTATATCTTCAAGAGTTCTTGAGATGTTCACTTGAAATTTTGTAGGAACATTCATTAATTAGTGTAGATTCGAATTATTTCAAAAACAAGTGAAAAGCGTTAAGTTCGGCCGGACCGAACTTTGGATACCCTCCACCATAGATATACTGACAGGTACTAGAAATGAAAATATAGGAAACATACCAAAAAGTGGACCTATACCGACATTTCTATAAACGGATTATGTAAATCATAATACAAATTTCAGAAAGTTTAGATTTCATCCAAACTTTGCCCAACTTATTATTTTTCCAAACTTAGTTCAAATTCGAAAATTGTTAATATCGGTCCACTCCCTCTGGAACCTCCACGCAGGGGCTAGGTCTAAATGCGGATATAGTTCATTATCGAACCTTACGATCTAATTTTTTATCTCGTTATCCTACGCAGGTGGAATGTTTACAACAGAGTCTTAGAATCAAACTCTAAACGCGGAAAAAATCAGATAACTATTTTAATATAAACCAGTAAGTAAAGTAGTACAGTCGGACGGGGCTGACTATATGATACCTTCACCACTTTGGGTTTATTCAACAGATGAATCCTAACAGACGTCGCATTTTTAAAGGACCAGTAAAATGAAATTGAATCCATAAACATGTCATTCTGCAACCAATACTAATTTTTCAATTTGGTCAGAAGAAGAAGCTATATCTAAATCAGCAGGTCTATTCTGTAACTTTTTAACAACATTCGATATTGTTTAAATTTCTTTTGTTATTATAAAAACAATAAAACAAATGAAATTGTTGTAAAATAGACAATATCGAATGTTGTTAAAAAGTTACAGAATACAGACCTAATTCATTACGCTGTGCCAAATTTCGTGCAAACGGAAAGATGTTAAGGGACTTTGTTACACCATTTACAATAAATCCGACCAAAATATATATGAGAACTATATCTAAATCTGAATAGATTTTTAG